>NC_133622.1:229081610-229114110 GCF_048593235.1 Sminthopsis crassicaudata | reverse complement strand
TCCAAGGTCAGTGCTTTTTCCTCAGTGTCACGCTACCTCTTTTATTACAAAGAGATCTAATATTGCTTCCATTCGGAAGAGATTTTTTTTTATTGTTGTCACTTCTCCAAAGGCTGTCATCTACACTTGGAATAATCCCACTGCTCCTAAAGAAAGCCAAGGAATGATGTCTTTAAAAACAACCTGATTTCCAACACTTCCTACATGACAGGACAAAAATACCATTAGAACAGAGTCCCAAATTCGAGTCTTGTATTTCTAGCTTGAGTTGGAGCCAGGAAAGGGAAAGAGAAAGCAAAATATCTTCACATCTTACAGGCTCCAAGAGAATTTGGAGGCACTGAGTCTGGGTGTCTTGGATTAATTACTTCACACATCCCTGAGCATGACCATTGCCTTCTTTCAGTTCATTACACATATCTCTGCCTTCTTTGTTTTCATTTCCTACTCGTGACACTCTAGTTTCTCCTTTCCCACAGCTATACCCTAGTCTGAGACTGTGTGTGTGGTCATTTGCTGCCTGATGGCTCTCACAAAATGTGGTTCTAACTCTTGCTTCTGACTCATTCCCCAAGTTCTCCTACATCCTCTACTAAATTCTGTTTGACCAGGAAGCATTTTCCACCTTTTCAAATTAGAGCTCAAGAATTATATCTGGAGGGAGAATTCCTAACTAAACGAGGGTTAGCCTTCATCACATAAAGAGTCTGGCCCTTCAGGAAATGATATCTTAATGAGGGAGACCACATGCCCCAAATGGAAGTGATTATCTTTCCTTCTAAACCATCCTCCCCTCTTCCTAACTTCCTTGTTATTGTCAAGGGTACCACCATCCTTCTTCTCCTCTAGGCTTGATTCTGCACTCTTTCCCATCTTCCATATCCAATCAGCAGGGAAATCTTGTCATTTTTACTTTGCAAGTACAGCTCATTCTTTTTTTCCGACACTACAACAACTCTAGTACAAGCCCTCATTCCCTCAGACTTAGACCATTACAATTGCTTTCTGATTTGGGCTCTTTACTTCTTTTCTTCCCCATTGTAATCCACCCTCCTCTCCTCTATCAAATTTAATCTTCCTGATACACAGGCCTGACCATGTCTTTAATCAACTGCAGTGTCTCTGTATTGCTTCCAGGAGCAAATTTAAAATCTTTTGTTTAACTTGTAAAGCCCTTCATAATATGTCTTCTTCCTCACTTACTTCCTAAGATGACCAATTCCTTGAGAGCAGAAATCGTGTTTTGCCTTTCTTTGTATTTCTAGGGCTTAGCTCAATGCCCCTCACTTAGTAGGTGCCTAACAAATGCAAGTAGATTGACACATATGGACAGTGAAGGAAAGGTTACTTTGGAGGGGAAGTCCCTGGAACATGAGGTCAGTGGGGGAAGAAGCAGAGAACCAGCAGTTTTAGAGGAGATTGCATTTGCTATAAAAAGTTGGAGATTAGGAGAAAGAACATTTCAGAAATAGAAAACAATTCATAAAAAGACATAGAAATGAAAGATGAAGCATAATGATTGAGAAACAGTTAAAAAAAAGTCAGGGTAACTAGACTTGTAGAATATGTGGAGAGAAATAACATGTTAAAAACCTCAAAAGAAAGGGTAGGACCAGATTGTGAGGAGCTTTCTATGACAAATAGAAGAACTTACATTTTATTCTAGAGGTGATAGACATCAGAATTTGTTTTGTTGTTGTTTTGTTGTATGAGTAGATGACAATCAAACATCATGAGATAAATAGATTTTACTTAAATCACTTTGGCATCTGTGCTGGAAATGGATGGGAGTGGGGAGAAATTTGAGTTTAGGAGAAATATTATGAGGTTATTGCAGTGGCAAAGGAAAAGTTCTGAGAGCGTGAATCAATGTGGTGGCTATGTGATTTAAGATAAAAGGATGCATATAAGCTATATTTTAGAGAAAAAAAATGATAAGACTTGGCAAATACAGACTATTTTCCAAATCAAATCAAATCAAATTCAAAACTGTATGTTTACTGTGTATAACATTTCAGCTGAAGAAAATACAGTACCATCTAGCCAAACCAATCACTGAAGGCAATACATGGGTGGAAGACATTCCCACGTCAGTGAAATCACAGATATATCAAGGAAAACAAATAGTCATAAATCAGTGATTCTGTAAATAATGATATCTACTGTGGACACAAAAATATCCAATTGGAATAAAAGACAACTGAAACAGATCTCTGAGCCAATAAACTTTTATTTTTTAAAATAGTATTTTATTTTTACAAATATGGGCAAAGGTACTTTTCATCGTTCACCTCTGCAAAATCTTCCAAATTTTTTTCTCTCTCTCCCTCCCCCCCACCTCTCCCTAAAAGAGCAATCAATCTGATATAGATAAGTTAACCATGTGCAAATCTTCTAAACATATTTCCATATTCATCATACTCTGCAAGAAAAATCAGATCAAAAGAAAAAAAAACTTGAGAAAGAAAAAAATATATAAAAACAGACAATAACAACGAGGTGAAAGTACTAAGCTTTGATCCACATTCAGTCTCCAGAGTTCTTTCTCTGGATGCAGATGGCACTATCCATCACAAGTCTCCAATAACCTTTTATCAAAGGGACATGGCTCACTTTAATGAATGGGACCTCAGATCTTCCCCTTAATCTGAGATGTCCCCTGTCTACTAGATTTGATATCAGAATGATACAGATTAAGCAAAGTACAGAATCTTATTGGTTGACAGATTTAAACCTTGACTCTCTAGGAGAGGCAAAGAAGAGTCATAGCTGCTATGTGGTCATAGAACAGAAACTTCCTGTTGGGCAATAGGGGATAGTCTGAAGGTAAAAAAATAATAATAAGTTGGGGGATTTTCTGTATCACTAGATCATATTTGCAAAGGAAGCCTTTGTTATAATGATTAGGCAAAAGGGAGATCCAGAGGTCCTTTCATCCATCCTGTTCTTGATCACTCACTTATCAGTCCAAAAGTGTGGAAATCCTCTAGTTGTCATTCTATAATTAGGCAAATGAACTTTAAAAAAACCAAGGAAACATAACTTATAATTTTAAATTTGGGGACCTAATCTAAGAACAATTTCATCTAACTTTATCTAAGTCATATATATATATATATACATGTTTTATATATATATATATATGTATATATGTATAATATATATATATATATATATATAATATATGACTAAATGCATATTAATAGATAAGTATAATAGAAATAATCACTCCCTCTATGAAATCACACTAAACTAAATAATAATAATATTTTTGGAATAAGATAGCAGTTAAATTAATCATTTCTCACATTACCTATACCTTTGTCAAGATACCTTTATTAGACCAGTCACTCACATTTATAACATGAAAGTATTTTTATTATTATTACAAAATATTAATCACTCTGACTTTGGGGAGAGCCAAGATGGTGGAGTGGATCCAGAAAACTGCTTGATCTCTCCCAGTTTTTCTTGAAAAGCACATGAAACCAAGCCTCTGAACAGAGACTAAGGGAATGGAACCACTCTCCAACTCAGGAAAGATTAGGAAAAAAAACCACAAAAACAAAACTTCATTATCACTGAGGTAAAAAGAATGTTCATCTTGGCTCAGGAAGAGTCTGGGAAAATCATAAAGTGGGTCGTAATCAGAGCCTCGGCAACTGAGACCCTCTGTCCTGGATCAGTAGCAGAGCTAACCAGTGGGGCAGTCCCCAGTCCCAGCTCAGAAGGAAAATTCTGGGCAACCAGGGTGTTTCCTGGAAAGCAGGCAAAGCTACCTGCTGCAAACACAAGAGCCCCAGTTCTCAAAGCCAAGATTCATAACTACACAGGAAGCTTAGGACAATGTTCCATTTACCCCAGATGGATCTTCAATGAAATAAGAGACTTTCAATCATTTCTACCGAAAAATCCAGAATTAAACAGGAAACTTAATTTACAAACAGAAGACTCAAGAAGCATAGAAAGATAAACGGGGGGAAAAGAAACTGTTTATATCCCTAGATGGGAAAAAGATATCTGTAACTATGGGAAACAGTATCTTTCACTATATCTGGGAAAACAGAGTAAGGCGTCACAGGGACAAAGTGTGAGGTTGTGAATGAACTCTGATATGATGATACCAATGAAAAACACATTAAAGAATTGAAAAGCATTGTATTGGGAGAAGAGGAAAGGGGAAGTGCAATGGGACAAATTAGATTAAATGAAGAGGCATAAAAGACCAATTACAATCCAGAAAGAAAAAGGAGGAGAATGAATGTTGTCTGAAAGCTTCATCTCATCAGTTTTGGCTCTATGAGGGAATAACTTAATCATTCAGTTGGGAATGGAAATTTATCTAAACCTATAAAAAAGTAGGAGGACAAAGAGGAAAGAAAAGGAAGGGTAGAAATATAAATAAAAAAGTAAGAGAAGCTGGACTAAGGACAGGGTAGAAAGAGAACAAAAGTATAGGGGAGAAAATAGGATGGAGGGAAATACAAAGCTAGTAATCATAACTGTGAATGTAAATGGGATAAACTCTCTCACAAAATGGAAACAACAGAATCCTATAAGATATTGTTTGCAAAAAAACACATTTGACCCAGAGAAACACATACAGGGTAAAGATAAAAGGCTGGAATAGAATTTATTGTGCTTCAGCTGAAATAACAAAAAGCAGGGTTGGCAACTTTGATATCAGATAAAACACAAGCAAAAATAGATCTTATTAAAAGAGAAAAGGAGGACAGTACATTTTGGTAAAGGGTATAGTAAATAATGAAGTAGTGACAAAACTAAATGTATATGCACCAAATGGTAGTGCAGGCAAATTCCTAGAGAAGATTTTAAACCAGTTATAAGAAGAAAGAGGCAGCAAAACTATTCTTATGGGAGACCTCAATCTTCCCCTCTCAGAATCAGACAAATTTATCCACAAAATAAACATGAAAGAAACTAGGGAAGTTGATAGGATACTAGAAACCTAGATAGGATATAGCTCTGGAGAAAATTGAATAGAGACAGAAAGGAAGGCACCTTTTTCCTCAGAAGTACATGGCACCTACACAAAAAGTGACAATGTATTAGGGCATAAAAACCTCACAATAAAATACAAAAAGGCAGAAATAGTAACTGCTTCCTTTTCAGACTACAATACAATAAAAATATATTAAAAGCCAGGGAAAGATAATTTAATTCTAAAGAATGAGTGGATCAAATAATAAATTATAGAAACACTCCATAATTTCATTCAAGAGAATGTCGCTAATGAGGCAACATACCAAAACCTATGGGGTACAGCCAAAGCAGTTCTTAGGGGAAATTGCATATCTCTAAATAGCTACATGAATAAAATAGAGAAAGAGGAGATCAATGAATTAGATATGCAATTTAAAAAAGCTAGAAAAAGAACAAATTAAAATCCCAATTAAATACCAAATTAGAAATTCTGAAACTCAAAGGAAAGATTAATAAAATAGAAACTAAGAAAATTATTGAACTAATAAATAAAACTAAGAGTTGGTTGTCTGAAAAAGGGAAAACAGTAAAGTAGATAAACTTTTGGTTAATTTGATCAGAAAAAGGAAAGGAAAAAAATATCACCAGCACTAAAAGTGAAAAGGTTGAACTTACCACAGATGACAAAGAATTAAATAAAAAATTAGGAGTTTTTTGCCCTACTGTATGGTGGCAAGTCTGACAATCTAATCAAAATGGATGAATATTTATAAAAATATAACTTACCCTGGTTAACACAAAAGGAAATAAATGATTTAAATAGTCCCATTTTAGAAAAAGAAATGGAATAACTCATTAATGAACTCCCCAAGAAAAAATCTCTAGGGCCAAATGAATTCACAAGTGAATTTTATCAAACATTTAAAGAAGAATGAGTTCTAATACTATATAAATTATTTGGAAAAATAAGTAAAGGAATCCTGTCGAATTTCTTTAAAAATTTCCCCCTCCTTTCCCCACCCCCTCCCCATATGGCAATAATCTAATATATGTTAAACGTGCAATTCTTATATATATATATATATATATATATATATATATATATATATATATATATATATATATATATATATATATATTTACACAGCTATCATGTTACACAAGAGAAATTAAATCAAAAAGGAAAAAAATGAGAAAGAAAACAAAATGCAAGCAAACAATAACAAAAAATGTGAAAATACTGTGTTGTGATCCACATTCAATCCCCACAGTCCTCTGCTTAAGTGCAGATAGCTCTCTTCCTCACAAGATCATTGCAACTGGCTTGAATCATGTATTTGTTGAAAAGAACCATGGCTATCAGAATTGATCATCATATAATCTTGCTGTAGCCGTGCATAATGATCTCCTGGTTCTAATTACTTCACCTAGCATCAGTTCATGTAAATCTCTTCAGGCTTTTCTGAAATCATCCTGATGCAAACAATTTAAATAAAATATTAACAAAGAGATCACAGCAACTTATCAGCAAGATAATACACTATGAGCAAATGGGATTTATACCAGGAATGCAGGTTTGGCTCAATGTCAGAAAAACTATTACCATAATTGAACATATGGAACAAAACCAATGGAAATCATATGATAGTCTCAATAGATACAGAAAGAAAATTTGACAATATATAGCATCCATTCCCGTATTAGAGAGCATAAGAGGAAAGGAAGCTTTCCTTAAAATAATAAGCAGTATTTATCTAAAACTTATAGCAAGCATTACTTATAATGGAGAGAAGCTAGATGTATTCCCAATAAAATCAGGGGTGAGACAAGGATGGCCATTGTCACTACTATTATTCAACAATGTACTAGACATGTTGGTTTTAGCAATAAGAAAAGGAAAAGAAAGGAATTATAATAGGCAATGAAGAAATAAAATTATCACTTTTTGAGGATGATATGATATACTTAGAAAATGCTAGAAAACCATTCAAAAACCTACTGGAAACAACTCACAACTTTAGCAAAATTGTGGGATATAAAATAAACCCACTTAAAACATCAGCATTTCTGACAAATATTACTGACAAATTCTATCAGCAAAAGATAGAAAGAGAAAGTTCATTAAAATTAAAATTAGACAAATTAAAATACTTCGATACAAGTCCTGCCAAGACAAACTCAAGAACTATATGAACACAATTACAAAACACTTCTCACACAAAGAAAGTCAGATCTAAACATTTGGAAAAATATTATTTGTTCATGGCTAAGCCAAACTAATATAATAAAAATGATAATTCTACCTAAATTGGTCTAGTTGTTCAGTGTCATATCAATCAAAACATTATTTTTTACAATACAATATGAATTTTACAAAACAAACAAAAAAGTACCAAAACATTATTTTATAGAACTAGAAAAAGTAATAACAAAATTTATTTAGAAGAACAAAAAACAAGATATCAAGGGAATTAATGAAAAAAATACAAAGAATGGTGGCTTAGCAGTACCAAACTTAAAACTGTATTATAAAGCAACAGTCATCAAAAACATTTGATGTTGGCTAAAAAATAGAGTGGTAGAACAATAGAATAGATTCAATACACACATCACAATTATGCCAATCTAGTATTTGATAAACTCCCAAACTCTAGTTTCAGGGATAAGAACTATTTGACAAAAAAATTGCTGGAAAAATTAGAAAAAATAATATTTCAGAAACTCAGCATAAACCTACATCTCATAGCCCATACCAAAATATGGTCAAAATGGATGTGTGACTTGGCAATAAAGGATGATACTGTAAGCAAATTAGGAGAGCAAGGGAGGATTTACTGATACGATCTTCAGAGAAGGGAAGAATTTGTGACCAAAGAACTATATTATGCAAGGCAAAATAGAAACTTTCAATTATATTAAATTAAAAATTTTTGCACAAACAAAACCAGTAGGAACAAAAGTCTAAGAGAAGTATATAGCTAGGAAAAAATTTTACAACTAGTGTTTCTGATAAAGGTATTATGCCTAAAATATATAAAGAATTGTGTCAACTTTATTAGAATACAAGTCATTCCCCAACTGATAAATGGTCAAAAGATATGAATAGACAATTTTCAGATGTTGAAATTAAAGCCATCTCTAGTCATATGAAAAGATGCTCTAAAGCACTATTGATTAGAAAAATGCAAATTAAAGCACCTCTGGGGTACCACCTCACATCTCTCAAATTGGCTAAGATGACAGAAAAAGATAATGATAAATGTTGGAGGGGATATGGGAAAACTGGAATATTGATTCATTATTGGTGGAGTTGTGAAATAATCCAACTATCCTGGAGAGCAATTTGGAACTGTGCTCAAAGGGCTATAAAGTTATTAATTCCCTTTAACCCAATAGTGCCACTGCTATGTCTATATCCCAAGGAAATCATAAAAGAGGGAAAAGACCCACTTGTACAATATTGTTTATAGTATCTTTTTGTGGTGGGAAAAATTGGAATATGAATAGATGCCCATCAACTGGGGAATGGGTGAGCAAGTTGTGCCATATGAAGGTAATGGACTATTATTTTTCTATAAAAATGATGAACAAGGTGATTTTAAAAAGCTCTGGAAAGATTTATATGAACTGATCCTAAGCAAAATAAGCAGAACCAGGAATACATCGTATACAATAATAGCAAGAATGTTTTATGGTCCACATTGAAGAACTCTGTGGTTCAGTGATCCAAGGCAATCCCAATAGAGTTTAGCTAGAAAATGCCATCTGAATCCAGAAAAAGAACCATGGAAATTGACTATAAATCAACAAATCAACACATACTATGTTCACTTCTTTTTTCTAATTTTTTTTCTGTCCATCATGGTTTTCTGTTTTGTTTAGATTTTTCTCTCCCAGCATGCTACCTAAAGCAATGTGTCCTAAAACTAACTAAATGAATAACCCCAAAATATAATCAGCAGGAATAATTTCAATCATTATCAAAATAAGATTTTCTGTTTGACTTCCATAGACCCCCAAGAGGTCTGTGGTTACATTTCAAGGAGTTTGTGAGTTTGTATAGGAAAAAAAGTGTGTGTACACACACACACACACATACACACACACACACACACACACACACACACAATACATTCTTAGTGAAATTAGAATTAATGGAATAAAAATGTTTTCTCCTATAATCAGTCTTTAGCTCACAAATTTATTTTCTATTGATGGCCTATAACATCACATCCAGATGACTTCAATTATACCTTCAATGTGCCATAGTCCTGGCTTTATCTTTACTTTCATCTGATTTGAACATAATTACTGGGAAAAATCATCTAAACATTGCTTTAAATTTAGTTGTTTTCCTATTTAAACATCAACTGTAGTTTGGATTCCTATTGTCCATCATATCAATTTTTAACTCATCTACTAGGATTAAAAAAATCTTTCACAAATGACATATTTTTGTGATTATAAAAGGGTGTATAAATTCATGTTCTCATTTTGAAATTGTTATAGTTTTGAAAAAAAGTGCACAGCAATCATCCTAACCCCAAATATGACTGTAAAACAAGCACAGTTTGTCCATCATCTTATCCCTATACCTTCATCCCACCAACACATTTTGTTCCCTTCCCCTAAGCCAACTTTTTTCTACAACTTAACCATTCAATCCTCTGTAGAGCAATGTTCTCAGACAGCAGTATTACATGTCTCCGAGACTTTTACTACTAAATTCCCAGAGTTCTTAAAAATCTGGTATAGTCATTACATGAAAAGCATTTACATCTGGTGAAAACTAATGACCCAGGTTTACTTTTTGGGGATTGCCCATGTCTCTATTTAATTGAATCTATCCAGAAAATCTTGGAATTGAATAATTTGACACTTTTCAATGTGATGATCTTTAAAGTCATGAAACATTGAAATCTTCAAGGAATTTTAGTATACCTCAGGGTAGAATGGAGAGATGATGCAAGTTATGTGGGAACTGAGTGCAAACAGTAAAAAGACAAAAAAAAATCAAAATAAAAAACAACTGGGGATTGGAATAAAGATGCAATCAAAGAAATGTATATTGAAAAAATTAAAGTTGCCTTTTTTCATGCACACAAGGGATTATAGCTAGTTGATCCATTATCTCCCCTTTCAATTATGTTAAATTTAAATTTTTTTGCACAAAGAAGGGGCGGTATCTTTTCAATGTCAACAAAAAGTGAGGAAGGTCCCATCAAGGTGGGGTTCAATACACAATACATTTACAAGAAAAAATGCATAAGGATCATATAGGATAGACAAACCTAAAGAAGCTGCCATTTGTATCATTGAACAACTTAGATTAATGAGTCATTAGATTATGTAAATAATCTCTGTATATGTGTGTGTTATATACAAATAAATGTACACATACCTAGAGAATATTTTTCATTATAGATCTAGAAGTCAATTTCTTTTTGTAATTTTAGAGTCAGAAAGTATGTAGAAGTCACCTAACAAGAGGAATAGACGAGTTCTTTCTTGGGTCTGAAACTATGCCAAGTTCAAAAATACTCATTTATTAAAAAGCAAATTAATTATATTTGTGAAAAGGACTTAAAAGCTTTGCATTTATAAAAATACAGAGAAATGCATCATTTAAAAATAGCACAAAAAGGGAGAAGGGGGAAAATAAGAAAAGAGAATAGGAGAAGAAGAGAAACAGAGGCAATGTGCCATAGTGGAAATAACACTGGATTTAAAATCAGGAATTACACTCTGGCATTGACAACATTATCTGGGTGACTTGTTACAATTCACTTAACCAATTTTCCTATATACAATATGATAGTATTGAACTCTATTATCTTTAAGATCTCTTCAGACTCTAAATTATTCAATTCCCTCTCACTATTGAGCTTTATTTATTCAATAACCAGAGATCCAGATGTTGTCCTTAACTTTCCCCTTCTCTCAAAGGACTTATGATTTTCAGAAGCCTCCCGAGAATTTCGGATTATTAACAAATATCTCTTTTCCCAGAACCTCAAAAACTACTTTCTGACTTCTACCTATACTTGTTACTTAAAGTATAGAATTTTATTTATGGCTATAATGGTGGGTGTTGCTCAGAACAATGTAAGAAATAATAAAGCCAAAAGTAACCCACAGGAATTCAGGAAGACAAAAGAGACTGAAAATTGAACACCAAGCTGTTTTGGTTGGCATCCTCTTTTATAATGAAGTTCAGAAAGATGAAATTAAGCCGGGTAATCCCATCTCTAGTCTCTATATCCATTTCTATATGCACTGAGATAGAGAAAATTGACAGCCTTTAAGTGTTAAGATGGCCCATGCTCTCCTAAGTCAGCAAAATTTATACAATAAAAGTCTCCAAATTCTAAAATAAACTCTTAGAAGCTCATCCTCTCCTATGGAGTGCCAGATTTTAGAATTCCATGAGACATGTTTTATTTCTTATTTATATATATTTTCAATGTATGTATATAAGGACATATATTTGTGTGTGCACATATAAAATTTTGAATTATGTTATAAAATTATGTTAGCATATATAATATACATTATATTACATCATAATATATAACATGCATGTATATTATAATGTAATTACAATATTATATTATATTATATTTATATTATATTATATTTATATTATATTATATTATATTATATTATATTATATTATATTATATTATATTATATTATATTATATTATTAATTATATTATATTATAATAAATCTCACAGAATTGTGAAAATATATGTGTGTGTCTGTTTTTTAAACACATGCAATGGAGTAGGAAGAAGATTTTTTTGTGGTATAATAACCCATGAGAGCACAGCCCTTATGAAAATGGAGGTATTCCCCACATGGATGTACACAAGCATACACACATATTTGGGACTATTTGTCCTTTATTTATTGTATGTTTTTCATTGGTTGCTGTGCTAGAAGTGGATATACATGTAAAAGATTTCCAAAGGGACATTTTTGGTTCTTTCTTCTCTAGTCGTATTCAAGTAGATGATATTGTTTTAAGCTTCTGAATTGAGAGAGCTTGGTTGGTCTTCTCCAATTTAGATCCATGGGAAGCCATAACCACATGGTCCTACTATTTCTTCTGTCCCTTTTGTGATTTTTTTTCCTTTCCTGATTTAGTTGTCTTGTGAGTTCCAAAAAGTCAGAAGAGTTCCAGAGGCTAAGGAACCAGAGTCCATGCCAGAGTTTATGGATAATTAACCTCCAAAGCCAATCCTTGAGTGACTTGACTGACCCAACCTAGCAATGGATTAACATCAAGGTGCTTGTTTCTCCAAGCAAAGGAGGAACTTTGTCTATAGGCTATGCCATATTGAAAATGAACTTCATGAATCTGATGCTTAAACTTGAACCCATTTTCTCCAGGGACTGGGAGGCTTCAGAGCAGGATGTAACTTTAACTTGTATTTCTTGCTATATCTTAGGGCAATTATCCCTTTGCAAAAGTAAGTTATGTTTGATCAGTTAACATGATCAAATATACTGGAACAATAATTACTGATGCTGATAATAATGAAGATATATCAGAATAAGGGCGAAAGCTCTACTGAAGACCCACTGATAACCCCAAGAACCCAGAAGGGTTAATGCAAGTAGCCAGTCTTCTAAATACCTAACTCATTAATGTTAGTAGGAGTTGAGACAATGACGTCTAAAGTCCATGTGGATTGCAGTGATATAGTAGAAAGAAGCCTGGTTTGGGAATCTGAAAACTTCTGGATAAAATCTTGACTTAGTAGGGGTGTGTGTCCTTAGAGAAATTGTTTAACCTCTCAGCTTTAGCTTCTCTCTCTCTCTCTCTCTCTCTCTCTCTCTCTCTCTCTCTCTCTCTCTTTTTTTTTAATGACAAAATTGAACTAAATGTCTTTTGAGGTATCTTAAAGCTTTAAGTCCATGATCCTAAAATCCAATTAAATTTAAAAAATAAATATAATTAAAATATAAAAAGTACTCATAGAATTTGAAGAAATTGAGATATACAGTCACTAGAAGATTTTGAGGAGGGGGGGAGCATTCATAAGAGCTCAGTTAGATTAGAGCTAAAACTGATATTGCCTCACAAACAGAAAGACATAAGGATTAGCTCTGTGATTTAATTAATATAGGGATTTCCCAGAGGAGGAAATTCCTTCTCTTATTGCAAAGTAAATCTCATCACAAAATATTAGAATTTCTTAGTTAGAAGGGTTATAAGCACCCATCCAGAAAAGCAAAAAGAAATAACCCCCCTCATCAAAAAAAAAAATGGGGGAAATCCTTCTGTAGTCTACCTAACAAGAAGTCATCTATGCTCCATTTGAAGACTTCTACAAAAGGGGAAACTCACTGCTTCCTGAGGCAACCCATTCAACTTTTGAATAACCATCCTGCCATCAAGACTTTATTAGCTTCTCAGCAAATTCTACCATTTGGTCTTGCTTTATCCTACTGGGGCTTTTTCCTGATTCAAATATTTGAAATAAAGCAATTTTGACCCCTTTCTTCACCCCCAAGTCTTTTTTTCTTCCTCAAGATAAACATAAAATCTATGCGTTAAAATACAATCATTTTTCAAAATGTGAGGGTAAAGGGGAAAATTAAGGATTTTTTTGCTCCTCAATTTCCGTATCCCCATAGTGCCAAAAGTTAACACAAGATTTGTCAGTGTTTATGCTCAGGAAAGCAACTGAAATAATGCTTTGAGTTTATTAATAGAACACCAGCTGTGTTTAAAACAGATAAGCGGAGGTATGTGCACGGACTCATTCTTGTCAGGATAGGTGTTTTAAATATATCTGCCATTTTAAGCATTTGGGGGGAAGGCATCAAGTAAGGTTAGTGTTATATTTAGGTCATGTATATACAATGTTAATGCAAGCTAATGTTTTAGAAAGGAAGAAAACTACCAGGGCTAGCTACTGGTATCACATTCGGTATAAGATCAAAGTTAGGGAGCCAGGCTGGGTCCCTGGGATAGTCAAGAATGAGAGAAAGCTCTTGGTATGGTAGGTATAATAAATGTTTGTTTTTTTGATTTAAAGATTTATCTCATTTTGATCGTGAGCTTTTTCTAATCTTTCCTCACCACTCTAATTCTAGTCCTTTCCCTTTATGATTACCTTCTATTTATACTATATTTCATGATGTATTAGTTGTTTGGCTACTGCCTGACCCACTAAAATGTGAGTTCCATGAGAGAAGGAACTGCCTTTTTGTTTCCCTTTCCATCTCTTTGCTTCCCAGGGGATCAGTATAGTGTCTGGTACCTGAAAATCACTTAATAAATACTTGTTGACTGACTTTCTGACAAAGTATGGAAGGAAGGAAGGAAGGAAGGAAGGAAGGAAGGAAGGAAGGAAGGAAGGAAGGAAAGAAGGAAGGAAGGAAGGAAGGAAGGAAGGAAGGAAGGAAGGAAGGAAGGAAGGAAGGAAGGAAGGAGGGGGGAAGGAGGGAATAAAGAAGGAAGGAAGGAAAGAAAGAAGGAAGGAAAGAAGGAAGGAAGGAAGGAAAGAAGGAAGGAAGGAAGGAAAGAAGGAAGGAAGGAAGAAGGGAGGGAAGAAGGGAGGGAAGGAAGGAAAGAAGGAAAAAAGGAAGGAAGGAAAGGATAGAATGAAGGAAGGAGAGAGAAAGGGAGAGAAATGGAGCAAGAGAAGGAGGGAAGGAGAGAGGAAGAGAGAAAGAGACAAAGGAATGGAGGCAGGGAGGGAAGTAAAGAATGAAACACACTGCATTTAAATTTATTTTTTTTAAGAAAAGTGTATAGCCACCCATAATGAGGAAGGTAAATTGTATTCTACCATGCTAGATTTACAATAAATGCTTAGGTTCTCTACTCCAACTTCATTTTAGGCAGGCACAACAATTGTAGATATGTCCTGAAAGTTGTCATATTGCCATCATAATTAAGTCCTGACTTTTCACCCTTTTCAGTGAGTTACTCTTTCATATTAAATAATCCTATGAAGTGAGATCCCCATCTAAAACCATGGTATTTCTACCATAGCATTCACAGAATATCACCGTGTTTTCTAGAATCAGATTGCTAGTTCATCCTATTCATTTAGCAGGATGGAATTACTAGACTGCCATACTGAGCTGGTTTCCATCTTTAATCCCTGTCAATTGAGAGGATCCCTGAAAAATTCTCACAGAAGCTCTTACTTTTCTTTTTCAGTCATCATACCTTGCGGGTTTCTCTTTCATTCCCACTCCCCCAGCTGTAAGAGTAATCTTGACAGACTTTTAGCATATCCCATAGCTATTTAATTAAAATTGATGGCATGAATTAGTGGATAACCTCATGAACTTAGAGTAAGTCAGCCTCAGGTTCAAATCCTACTTCTAACTCTTGCTAGCTGTGTGGTAACGAGCAAGCCACTTTTCCTCTATGCTCCTGTACAAAATATGAATAACAAGAATAAAATAATAATAGAATTCACATAGCATTTTAAAGTTATCAAATTTTTATAAATATATTATCATTTCATATTTAGGAAAACTTTGAGAGGTGGGTAATATTATCTGTTAAAAATGAGATACGCAGAGATTAATTGACCTGCCCAATGTCATATAATTATTAAGTGTCTGAATCTAGATTTGAACTCAGGTCTTTTTTACTTTCATTCTCGCCTTCTATCTACTATGTTAAATAGCTAGTTCCTAATAGTTACCTCATGTGGCTTGAATAAAGTAGGTATATAAATCATTATATAAATTTTGTTATAATCATCATTGTTGTCATTATCATCACTGTCAGCATTTTCATCATCATCACCATCATCACCATCATTATCACTTGTAGTATTAATATTATATACACTTTATTTTTAGTCTCTTTCATTTGACTTGAGATTACATGATACCATACCACTTCTGTAATCCAGAAGTGCTCTTTTAATCGAAAGATAACCTGAGACATAGGGCATTCATGTACAAACTCAATTTTGAGAATACTCAATATCTTTATATAATTCATTTTGTTGCCCTGCATTGAGTACCATCTGTGTGCCCAACACTGTGTTAGCTGCAGAATGTCTATTGAAGGACAACTAGGAGAGTGAAGTATCTTCAGACCATGACAGATAAGAGTAAATTGAAGAAATTTAGAAATATTTACTCGAGAGGAGTGAATAATTGAGCGAAATGGGAGAGGGTGGTAAAACTTTACAAATATATAAAGGGCTCATTGGAAAATGGTTTAGCCTTCATAGATAATTAGTTCATAGATCTGAGGCTGGAAGGGACCTCATAGGGAATCTAATCTAAACATCTCTTTTTCAGATGAGGAACAAAAGCATTCAGTGGTTTGATCAACATCAATTAATCAAGAAATATATATATATATATATATATATATATAATGTATATGACACATATATAGAAATGTTATACATATAGTCATATATATATATTATATATATGTGAGTATATAATATATATACATATATATGTGTGTATATAATATATATACATATAAATATATACATACTTATATATACATACATATATGTATATTTTATATGTATATATATATTTATATGTATATATATTATATATAGATATAAATATAAATATATATATATATATATACATATATATATATATACTTATATATAACACTAACTACAATAGGTACTGTTTTTATATATTTTAGTAGACTGGGGTTACAAATATAACAACAGCAATAGCAACAACAAAAATGAAACTATCACTTCTTTCAAAGAACTTACAATCCTACAGGTACCTGTTTCACTTAAGCTCAGGAAGCTGAAATGGAAGCAATGGGTAGGAGATATATAAAGATTAAATTAATCAGTGAAAACTTTGTATCAATGATGAGTCTCTAAAAGACTTGGACTTAAAGCTGAATGGACATTTATTTAGAATGCTATAGCAGACTCGTTCAAGTTCATATTGCAATGTTTTAAGCAGTATTTTCTTTTTTTATTAAAGATTTTCATTTTTCAAAACATATGCATAGATAATTTTGCAACATTAGCCCTTGCAAAACCTTATGTTCCAGTTCCCCCCTTCTCCTACCCTCTTCCCTATGTTAAACATGATAGAAATATAGGTTAAATCCAATATATGCATGCGTATTTATACAATTATCTTGCTATACGAGAAAAAGCAAGTCAAACCAGAAAAGAAAATGATGAAGAAAATAAAGTGCAAGCAAACAACAAGAGTGAGAATGTTATGTTGTGATCCATCCTCAGTTCCCACAGTCCTCTCTCTGGGTGTAGATGGCCCTCTTCATCACAAGCTCATTGGAAGTGTTGAAGAGAGCCACACACATCAGAATTAATCATTGTATAATATTGCTGTTGTGTACAATGATCTCCTGGTTCTGCTCATTTTACTTACATCATTAGTTCATGCAAGTCTCTCCAGGCTTCTCTGAAATCATCCCTAAGCAATATTTTCTCCCTCCTTTTTTCTTCTCTCTTTTTTCCTCTTTTCTCTCTTTTGTTCTGCTCTCCTATCTTTTCCTATCTCCTTGCTTAATTTCTGGCTACAGAATTTTTAGGTCTACAGAGATGAAAGCTTTTCAGGAATGTAATCCATTGCATCAGAGAAAGCAGCTAATTATAGCTCAAAAAGAAAAAGAGCCCCAGTAGTTGAGAATCAAGCTTCACAGAGAGTCTCATGGGTTACAGCTAAAGATCTTGCTCACCAGAGACACTGAGTCCAATACAGAGAGTATGAATATGTCACAAAAAGAAAAAGGTTGTAAGAGTCTTTCATTATTAGAGGATTTGTATTCTCTGTGTAGGAGCCTCATTAGCTTTGAGCTTTGTGTATGTGGCTACTCTGTCCACTGATGGTGTATATAACTGGGAGACTGTGCCCAAGGCTTATGGGGAATATTTACTAGCTACTGTCCACTTGTGCCATCTCAGTAAATGCCTCTTAGCTAGGTTAAATGTCTACTACTTGACAATATTAAAAAGTCACAGACTGTGAAATTATTAATTATTGTTAATAATTATTTATTAATAATTAATTATTAAAGAATGAATAACTATAGAATACATTGAAACTAAGAAAACTAGTCCCCCTCAGATCACCCTACCGCTGAGCTAAAACAAATACTCTAGAAGGAGTATTATATTAGCAAAGAAAGTGATTAGTAGAGGAAGATGTAACTATGGAAGCTTGAGCAGATGTTAATTTTTGAGATGTTTCTAGGATACTGTCAGCTCAGTTCTCCATCAACTAGGTTGGATTTTTGGATTCAAGAATCAAAACATGTGCTAGAGATACTAGAGGGAAGCCCTTTTACATGGCCTTAAAACACTTCCTGACCATAGGATCATGGATTTAGAGATGAAAGAAATCTATGGAAATCTTTTTAGACTTCCACATCATCATCATCATCATTTTCATTATTATAGATGAGGAAACAAAAAGGTGAAAAGTCTTGCACAAGGTCACAGGGGTTATAATAAGAACCAAGATTTGAATCTCGGTCTTCCATATATTTTATATATATACACACATATATACATAAATATGATATATTTGTCATTCATTACAATACTCATGAACTTATATATATATGTATATATATCTATATCTATATCTATATCTATATCTATATCTATATCTATATCTATATCATGGACCAAACAGAATGATTTCTTTTCTTCTTTGCTCAAAAAAAATTCTGACTAGCATATAAATGTCAAACGAACAACCTTGGAAATAATCTCATCTTCTCTCAGTCTCAGTTTTCTCATCTTATAAAGGGAGATATAAAGATGGGAAGTCAGAAGATGTCATTTATAAATGTATCTCTTACATTTCCTACCTGTGTGACTTTGGACAAATAATTTCACTTTTCTTGACTTCACTTTTTTGATATGTAAGAATCATTATCTGAATCACTTGTAAGGTTTCCTTTTAGCTCTAAATTTATAATCTATGTAGTCTGAAAAAGAAAAAAAGGAATTTATAAATTGAACTTCCCCAAAAGAGAAATTTTTTAAAAATCAACCTTAAATAGAACGAATCACTTTTGGTTTGTTCAATTTTGGCATGAAATAACCTCATAACCTGGCTCAGATGGCTAACTGAAACACCAGCTTTGAGTTCAGTTCTTGATTCAGTCACCAAATATGCTACATGACCTTGTCTGGGTGCCTTTTCTATGAATCCCTTGGGAAATATAAATATTCTGTAGGCGGGGGATACATATAAAACATAAAAATCATTTTCCAACCTGCCAAATGCATAAGGAATGATAAGCATTAGAAGTTTTGCTCTGACCCCAAAATACTAAATTAGGAATTGGTCATAATATGAGACTTGAAAATATATTAGGAATCATGAACTTCCTGTCTTAATCCATTGTGACTGTTTTAGGGGGAATTAGAAATTTCTACAAAAGTGAATCAGCTAATAATATTTCTGAAAGTAGCATATGATTTTTTATTGTGGGCCTACATTTACTTCTCTCAAGTAAAGATCCTAAAATTTTGAGAGAGGCAGAGAGAATGAGGATAAAGAGGAAGGAAAAATGGAAAAAAATAAATTTGAGATGAATATCAGAGATGATTTCTGGAGGGGACAGGCTACATAGGAATATGTGCATGTTAATCTAAATTCCTGAGAAGGGAAAAGGTGGGGGAAGGGGAGACCAATGATCCATGTTTAAAAAATAAAAATAAAAATAATAACTCCTTTTAGGGTGAAGGACATTCCTTTATTTCTATGTAACTTAGTCTTGGGATGTGGAATTATTATGGAATAAATCTAGGTGTGTTTTTGGAAGGGGAAGGATTTCATTTGAGAACATCTGCTTGATTTCCTACCTTTGATTTCTTAGAGAGGACGGCATTAATCAGTTAGAAAACTGACAGTTTCTAGCTGAAAAAGTTCCAAGTACGTAAAACTGAATGTTATCTTTCTCTTAGAAATGTTTCTCCCAGTCTTATTACCAGGCCCAGGAGCCTTGTAGCCAACTTCTTAGAAGATAAATGGATGGGTAGAGTGTCTGTCTACTGATATGCTTATATTATTTAAAGTGCCTAGTACTGTAAGCCATTCTTCTCTCCCATGATGTTTTTTGTGGGTTGGGAGGGACCTAAGGGACTGTCTCTCACCAATGGATTTATGCACCATTTATATGCCTTATGGCATGAAGAAACATGAATGAAATCAAGGAGAATCAATTAGTTGGATCAAGGAGAGGAAATGATAATTGGTGAGATGATCAGAATTTGGGCTACAGCTCTTTAATTCTACCTTCTTCTGGGACTCTTCCAGGGAAAGCAATGTTACTTTCCTAGTGGGCCATAAAAAGATGCAAAGCAAACCATCATGATGTGCAAACAGAAATGCTTATTTGCATTTCTATATTGATTAAAGGTGCTATTAAAGAATATGGCCATTTTCAATATTTTTAATCAAATCCAATAAATGTATGGTTCAGAATTGAGAGAAAGCTGTCTTGTGCGGTCTTATTACCAGGCCCAGGAGTCTTGTAGCCAACTTCTTAAAAGATAAATTAGTTGAATGGTTCTTTGCAGTGATATCCGCTGCCAAGTAAAATCCTCCTCCCTCAGGTCGTAGGTCAGTATTAAGAGGAAAAAAAAAACTGAATTCAATTTGCCATTGATGAAGTCCTGTTGACCAATTACAGTCCAGGACGTACAACCTTTAACATGTTTATAACTTCCATTGGCTACAGTGGAGGAACTTTTCCTCAGTTTGGACTGAAGTGGGAAAAATTTCTGCAATATGTGTAACCTTTTAGAAATATATACTTCACTTTAACATATTTGCCATGTATGGGACTACCAGCCATCTGGGGAGGGGGTGGAGGGAAAAAGGGGAAAAGTTGGAACAGAAGTTTGTGCAAGGGTCAGTGTTGAAAAATTACCCATGCATGTATTTTGTTAATAAAAAGCTATAATAATAATAAAAAAAGAAAAATCCAAGTGATATAATTTAGGTGTAAATCTTTATTGTTATTTTGGTGATTTTGAGAGCATCTTTAAAATCTTAAACTGTAGGGGGCAATGTTGAAAATTATCCATGTATATATTTTGAAAATAAAAAGCTTTAATTAACAAAAAGAGAAATGTATACTTCAGAGTGCTTCTGAAACTGGGGAGAGATTTCTAGGCTCCAAAGGTATGGAGGGCTCCAGGGAAGGGACAGGGATGCATTGGCAGGGTGAAAGAGTAGTCCATCTTTACTGAAGGACAATCTTTAACTCAGTAATCTATATCCTGAAGTCCAGAGATGTTTTGTTTTGTTTTATTTTTTTTTCCAGCAGGCTAAAACAACTGGTTCAATTGGAAACCTAGAGAATTGGCATCCAGTTACTGCTTTGGGCCATCATCAGCTTGAGTCACTTTCAGACCAATAACTTAGAGATAAAAGACCAAATATCTTATTACCAGGCCCAGGAGCCTTGTAGCCAACTTCTTAGAAGATAAATTAGTGGAATGGTTCTTTGCAGTGATATCCGCTGCCAAGTAAAATCATCCTCCCTCAGGTCCTAGGTCAGTATTAAGAGAAAAAAAAACCTGAATTCAATTTGCCATTGATGAAGTTCTATTGACCAATTACAGTCCAGGACGTACAACCTTTAACATGTTTATAACTTCCATTAGCTACAAAATTGGGTCTTATGTTATTGCCCTAGGTTATCCTAACTATTGAGACTATTAAAATATGTCTTAAATCTCTGACATGACATTTTTCAGAATGAGATTTGACCACTAGACTTCAATTTCTTTAGAAAATGCAATATACTGGGTGGGTTTCTACAAATCTTAGGCAAAATAGAACTTAGAAAATGTAACAATCTATAGTATTTATCAAGTCTATTGGACGCCAAATATTGTGTTTGGCACGGGTATGTCAAGGAAAAAAGATGGATCATTCTCTGTCATCCAAGAATTTACATTATTCCAAGCTGTTGCCAAGCGCTGTTGATTTCAGCTCTGCAACATCTCTCAAATGTGTTCCCTTCTCTCCTTTGCCCCGTACTTTTTATAGGTACCCATTACATCACACCTAGGCTGCTTACAAATCCTGCTGGTAGGTATTCCTGCATCATTTCTCCCAGCCTGATCCGTGCTCTGTTTAATCACAAAAGAAATTTTCTTTAATAGCAGATCTGACCATGGTTCCCTGTTACTCAGTAAGCTCCAGTGGCTCCCTATTGTCTCTAGGATCAAATACAAAATACTCTGTTTTGTCATTCACAGTCCATTATCCAGTTTCCTCCTAACTTTACACGTTTCTTACATATACCTTACTCCCTGAAAACTTTACAAGTTTCTTATATTAACTTTATTCTCTTTGATCAGTAATATAGCCTTCCTGCTATTCTAAAAACAAGACATTGTCTCTCAGCTCTGGAAATTTTCTCTGACTGTCTCCCTTTTTCTAGAATACTTCCCCTCGACTTCTCCATTTGCTGATCTCTTCATTTAAATCCCAACTAAAATTCTCTCTTTTTTCTGAAAGCTCTCTTCAACCCCTCTGATTATAAATGCCTTTCTTTTTTTTTCTTTTTTCTCTTTCTTTCTTTCTTCCTTCCTTCCTTCCTTCCTTTCTTTCTTTCTTTCTTTCTTTCTTTCTTTCTTTCTTTCTTTCTTTCTTTCTTTCTTTCTTTCTTTCTTTCTTTCTTTCTTCCTTCCTTCCTTCCTTCCTTCCTTCCTTCCTTCCTTCCTTCCTTCCTTCCTTCCTTCCTTCCTTCCTTCCTTCCTTCCTTCCTTCCTTCCTTCCTTCCTTCCTTCCTTCCTCCTTCCTTCCTTCCTTCCTTCCTTCCTTCCTTCCTTCCTTCCTTCCTTCCTTCCTTCCTTCCTTCCTTCCTTCCTTCCTTCCTTCCCTTCCTTCCTTCCTTCTTTCTTTCTTTCTTTCTTTCTTTCTTTCTTTCTTTCTTTCTTTCTTTCTTTCTTTCTTTCTTTCTTTCTTTCTTTCTTTCTTTCTTTCTTTCTTTCTTTCTTTCTTTCTTTCTTTCTTTCCTTCCTTCCTTTCCTTTCTTTCCTTTCTTTCCTTTCTTTCCTTTCTTTCCTTTCTTTTTATCCTGTATAGCTTGATTTGAAAATATTCGTTTTCATGTTGTCTCTCCTATGAGAATATAAGCCCTTTGAGGACAGAGCCTCTCTTTTGCCTTTTTTTTTTTTTTAAATTCCCAGTGTATAACACAATGCCGGGAACATGATAGGTAAATAATAGATATTGATTGATTGATTGATAATAAAGCATATTTAATGTGTCCTATAATGGTTACTACAGACAGTTAAGTTTTTCTTCTCTGATAATAAGTGAGTGACTTTTTGGTCATAAAGACAAAGCTTTTATTCTTCTTTTCACATTTTAATGAAAATAGATTGAGTTTTATCTTGATTATAAATATGAAAAATTGTTAATAAAAGTCTTAGAATCCAAAAGACATAGGTACAGTTTCTCCCTATGAAACAAATGAGTGGACATAGACATATTAACTAAAGAGAACTTACCCACTGTCCATTGGAAAAATATGTAGAGTCATATTGATGTAGACATACATACATGTAAACTGCCTTCCTCTCCTTGCTGTTCTTAGTGTATATGGCTTACACCCCAATCCACCCACTTGCCCTCCTCTCTGGTATGTATATGGTTCCTTCTTAAGGCATTTTGAGACCAGAGGGATTCTATTATTTTACTGAAAGATTGTTCAAGTAACTGTTATTTTTATGTGTAGTCCAAAGGGTGTTCTTCTCAATCAATCAGTGATGTTTTCTGTATGATATCACCTGACTTTTAAAGGCCTATCAAATGATTAAGAGATTGTCTCTGTGATCTATTGAGGTTATAATTCCTTAATAGCTAGTTTATCCTTTTATCTGAATAATTGATTAAGGTAGGGGAAACTATATGCATATGTACATGAATTATGCATATATAAAATACTTGTACAAGATATAATGCGATATATATGTATATATAATATGAATGCAAATAATATACCTTATAAATAATCCCTCAGTTGTCCTTTAGCCCACCGATGTAAACTATTAAACTAAATTAGACTTGTTTATTAACTGAATTTTTGAATCAGCAAATGCTTATCAGGTGCTTCCATCACACCAGCCACTACACCATGCTAAGTATGGGGTATGCAAAGAGAGGCAAATTCTCTCACAAAATCTGAACTCTCAAAAATTAGATAAAAAACAATGTATATATATACTTATGTTTATATATAATGCATACATGTGAATCTTGTACATATGTGCATGTATATCTCTATATGTGTATCTATATGGCATATATACATACACATAGATGTGTGTATATATTTATAGTATATAATTATGTATATGTATATAGATGCTAAGTATGTAGAATGCAAATGAGATATACATGTTTAAATTTTGATTTCATATTCTTTCCCTCCCACACTTCTTCCTCCTACTGATAAGGTAAATGATATGATGTCAATTACATATGTGAAATCATTTAAAGCACTTATTTTTTTTTAAATTTATTAAATTCCTAAAAATTAAAATTGAATAAATGGAAGCTAATGACTTCATGAAACATGAAGAAATAATAAAACAAAGACACATAAAAAACTTCAAAATAGAAGGAAATGTGAAATATGTCATTGGGAAAACAATTAACAAGAAGAATGGATCAAAAGTAATGTAAGAATTATTAGACTACTTGAAAGTCATGATTTAAAAAATAACAACACTAGACATCATAATTCAATAAAGTATAAAGACAATTGTCTTAATATCTCAGATCTTGAGGGTTAAATAGAAATCGAAAGAATTTACCAATTGTGCACTCAAAAAGATTCCAACATAAAAACTCCCAGGAATATAATAGCCAAATTCCAGAATCCATAGGTCAAGGAAAAAAATAAATAAAAGTCTCAGAATCCAAAAGAGATAGGTACAGTTTCTCCCTATGAAACAAATGAGTGGACATAGACATATTAACTAAAGAGAACTTACCCATTGTCCATTGGAAAAATATATAGAGTCATATTGATGTAGACATACATACATGTAGAAGTACATGTAAACAGCCTTGTACATAAAGCTTCCAGGAAAGGCATTAGCCGTCTGTGAGAATGATTATGGAAGGATCTCCTAATGGAGATGAGATTCCAGTTAAGTTTTGAAGGAAGCCGGGGAAGTATGTGTTATGAAGGAGAATATTCCAGGGATGAGGGTCAGCTTGTGAAAGACACAGATTTAGAAGAATACTTGGATTATAAAGTATTTATAGGGAAGTATAATGTAGGAAAACTAGCAAAGTTAAAAGAAACCAGTTCAAGGGAAACAAAAGATGGTATCATTGATTTTAAAGGTTAATAACAAATCTCAGATTTTTTGAGTAGGAAAGAGACCCAGTAAGATCTGAACTTTAGAAAAATAACTTCAACAGTTATGGACTGACTTCCACATGGAAGATGGAAAATGGACTGGATTAGGGAAAGCCTTGAAACAGAGATAGTAGCCTATTAAGCAGTCTATTACTTACTATTGCCAGGAATCCAGGTTTGAGGTGAAGCATAGAAAATGAGCCATATAGAAGAGGTAGGGAGATGAAGACTAGACAAATTTTGAATATATGGGGTGGATAAAAGTGAAAAATTAAGAATAAATCTTAGGATTTGGGTCTAAAAGAATGATGTTCCCCTTCACAATAATAGGGAAATCCAGGAGAAAGGTAGATTTCTTTTTTTTTTTTTTAATATTTATTTCAAAAATTTTTTTTGTTTAAATTTTGATTTCATATTCTTTCCCTCCCACACTTCTTCCTCCTACTGGTAAGGTAAATGATATGATGTCAATTACATATGTGAAATCATTTAAAACATTTATTTTTTTTTTCTCCTTGACCTATGGGTTCTGGAATTTGTCTATTATATTCCTGGGAGTTTTTATTTTGGGATCTTTTTGAGTGCACAATTGGTAAATTCTTTCAATTTCTATTTAACCCTCAAGATCTGAGATATTAGGACAATTTTATTTATACTTTATTGAATTATGATGGCTAGTGTTGTTGTTTTTTAAATCATGACTTTCAAGTAGTCTAATAATTCTTACATTACTTTTGATCCAATTAACAAGAATTGTTAATTGTTTTCCCAATGACATATTTCATATTTCCTTCTATTTTTGAAGTCTTTTGTGTGTCTTTGTTTTATTATTTCTTCATGTTTCATGGAGTCATTAGCTTCCATTTATTCAATTTTAATTTTTTAGGAAAATAATTCTCAGTGAGCTTTTGTACTTCTTTTACCATTTGGTAATTCTGCTTTTGAAGATTGTTTTTTCCCCAAAGTCAATTTTTGTGTTTCCTTTTTATCATTAGACCAATTAATTTTTAAATGTTTTATTATAGTTTTTTTTTTGCTTTCTAGTAAATTTATTTATTTTTAAAACACATTTCTTTATGAATCATGTAGGGAGAGAAAAATCATACCGAAAGAGAGAAAAAAAACAGAAAAAAGAAGTAAATATAGCATGTGTTGATCTACATTCAGTCTTCTTATTTCTTTTTTGGGATGTTAATGGCATTATTTGCCTAAAGTCTATTGGGATTCCTTTGGATCATAGAATTGCTGAAAAAAACCAAGTCTTTCAGAGCTGCTCATTGCAAAAGCTCTTGATGTTATTGTATACAATGTATTCCTGGTTCTGCTTATTTTACTTAGTATTAATTCCTATAAATCTTTCCAAGCCTTTCTAAAATTAGCTTATCATTTTTATAGAACAATAATATTCAATTACCTTCATATAATATAACTTGTTCAGCCATTCCTCAATTAATGGGCATCTACTCATTTCTCAGCTTTTTGCTACCTCAAAAAAAGCTGCTACAAACATTTTTGTACATGTAGGTCCTTTCCCCTCCTTTATGATTTTCTTGGAATACAGACCCAGTAATAGCACTGCTAGGTCACAGGGTTTACAGCCATTTGAACGTAGTTCCAAATTGCTCTCCAGAATGGCTGGATCCATTTACAACTCTACCGACAATGCATTAGTGTCCCCGTTTTCCCATATCTCCTCCAACATTTATCATTATCTTTTTCTGTCATCTTAGCCAATCTGAGAGGTATAAAGTGGTACTTCTGAATTGCTTTAAATTGTATTTCTCTAATCAATAGTGATTTAGAGCATTTTTTCATGTCACTACAAATGACTTTAATTTCATCATCTGAAAATTATCTGTTCATATCCTTTGACCCCAATTCATTTTAAAGGTTTTGTTTTTATCAATATTTTTCTGCATTAAATCACTAAAATCCTTTTTCATGATTTTTTTTTATCTCTCATTTCTTTACCCTATGTTTCTTCTACCACTCATCCCTTTCTTTAATGCTTCCAAAAATTCTTGCTGACCTTAGATCAAATTAGCATTTTTCTTTGAGGCCATGTTGTGGAAGTTTTGAAATTATTGTCTTCTTCTGACTTTGTGTCTTGGTTTTCCTTCCTATTAAAGCAGCTTTTCATGATCAAGTTCTTTTCCTATTGTTTGCTTAAATTCCCAGCTACTTCTTCACCTTGAACTTTACATTAAAGTTGGACTCTCCTTACCTGAAGGTGAAGAAGCATTGTATTAAGCTTTTCAGAAGCTGCTGTTTGTAATACTAGTTCTGAGACACTAAAAGTTTTTATCCATTCCAAGATGATGCTATCCTAGAGGAGGTATGGTTAGTACTCTTCTTGTCTATACATCCAGGAAAGGACATGCTCCCTTGCAATTTATGTGGTAAGTATTGGTATTCCTCTTGGCCCTGGAACTGTGACCAGAACCCCTGCTTCCTTGTGACAAGTCACAAGTTTTCATCTTCATTATGGAATTGTGACTCAGATCTGTGTATGGGCAAGGGAGCTGCCAATTTGTGCCATCTGCATCCCATACTAGCCAAAGGTCCTCTATAATCTCTTTGATCAGTTGTCCAGCCCTGTTACTGTTTCTGGCCTGAGAGTTCCCAAAGATGCTACTGCTGCCTCTGATTCACAGCTACCTTAAAGGTCAATCACTGATGCTCCAGACATGCTCCAGGACTGCACCCATCCTCTTATTACAGACCTCTCCTGTGAACCTCCTAACTTATCTTAGGCTGGAAAAATAACTTCCTCTCATCTTTTATTGACTCCACTACTCCAAAATTTGATACGAGGCATTAATTTTAAGTTGTTTGAAGGAGAATACTGGGAGAGTTCACCTGGGTCACAGTCTGTATTCCACCTTATTGCCTCTGCCCTAGACTAGCGATTAATTCATTTATGTATTCAGTGAAAAATATTCCTGCATATCTTTTTATTCCCTCTCTTGTATAATTGTTCATATAATTATAATTGTAAAACATATTATTCAATCTTTAGATTATTTTCTTTTAGTTTGGCAAAATCTGAGATTTCCCTCATTTTCATTTTTTTAGTTTTGAACCTAATTTTCATACATTTCACAAGCAGTTTCTGTTCTAGTTGTCCCTTTCCTCTTTTCCAAAGTTTCCCCCCCATATTTGGACTCTCCAAAAACTACAACTTTATAGAATAGAAATGTTCTACTTGTACCTTTTACTCTCCTCCAAATTATTTAGCTCTGTCATGTTTCATTTGAATTAGTCTTCAATCCCTAATAGAATGAGCCATCTCAGAAGATCAAGGGATTCTGTATGATGTAATATCCCCTCCCCACACGTGTGTGGCAGGGAGAAACGAATTAATAAGAACGATAACAATTATAGACTCTTCAGAGTGAGGTGAAATATCAAGTTTAAAGGGACAAAATATCAAACTCTGAAGTTGCATAAAAAGTTAAGAGGAGCCATCTACTGAAGGAGATCGGGGAGGGGGGGGGGACTCCCAACCCTCCCTTCTGTAGCATATCTAGATCTCCAGTGAAGGAGAAATACTCCTACCAGATCACCTTATTTATCTTTTGACAGCTATAATCATTAGGAAGTTTTTCCTTCCCTGAAGCTTAAATGTGTTTGTTTTTCTGCTCCCATTCATTACTTCTGGTCCTATGCTTCAAGCTAATCAGTAATTCTGATTCTTCCATTCCAAATAATAACTTTTCAAATAATTACAAACTGTTATCATATCTTTCTCCTTTGAGGGAAAACATCCTGTAAAGATCTAAGATTTGGATAAAGAGATATAAAATGAAGATAGAGTTAATAGAAGAAAAGGGGCTTCAATTTTTAAAATATTGTCTCAGCTTATTTTGAAACAAACTAATAATTTAATAAGCACTATGGAAGTGATGATTTATTTTTGTCAGACATTGTGTTGAACCCTGGACATAGAAAAAATAGGCAAAGACCGTCCTTGTCTTCAATGAGATTATATTCTAATGCAATCTACTAATATAATGTAATTGCAATACATAAATCAGAATAAAGAAAAGAACATAAAATAAAAGGGAAGTATATTAAGTGAGAAAATGTGACTACTTGCATAAATAAAAATAAACTGAATATAAATATTATTTTTGTTTATTTATTTCAAAGTCAAATGGATTAAAAGAAGAAGAAGGACCAGTGATCTCATTCTTACAAAAGAAATGACAAGAATGGCTGATGTATAAAGTGTCCTCCAGGTCACCTTTAAGGCAATACCCCATTAGACATTGAAATCCTCTCATTCAATTTCCTTTAATTGGACCAAGCTTTCCCTCTAGAATGAAATTCCCTTCATTTGCTGCGCTGGGTATGACCACTAATTTTAATAGCGTTTGTCACACCACAGCTATCCTACTCACAGATTGCTGGGGAAATATGAATTCCAGGAGGGAGGAAGTCATTAGCAAACAGAGGTATTTAGTGGGAGTAAAAGGGTAAAATGTACATTTAGCACAAAGCAGCAATCACTTTGCTCATAGCTCCGGGTTATCAGTATGCCATTACCAACATTTCACTATGTAAATGTTTTCCAACACAATAATCTAAATGAGTAACAAGGTGAGTCTGGTTCAGTCTAAGCTGCTTATTTAGTGTTGCTTGATAATTAGAGGGGAAAAAATTGGTAAGATCCAATTTCTTTCCAAAACAAACCTTGAGAACTTTTTTTTTGTACTACATCGAATAAGTTTTTGTACTAATGTGATTTGAGACTCACGATCAATTTTGCTTTTTAGAGGCCTGTAGGTTACAAATATAGTCAACATATTATATACATATATTTACATATATACATATATATTCTTTTCTTTTTTGAATTTCTAACTTGTAAACTTGGCTAAATATTCTATAGGCTTTTACTTTTGCACATTTAGGTGTATATAGGAAATCATTCCCAGACAGTGTCCTTTTTAGACAATAATTCTAGTTTTTGATCCTTTTTATGATAAATCTGGCAGGTAGAGCAATGGATAGAGCACTGGACTTATGGTCAGGAAGACCCAAGTTCAGATATGATCTGTGATACTCACTGTCTGTGTGACCCTAGGCAAGTCCCTTAAGCCTATTTGTTTCCATTTTCTCATCCTTTAAAAAAAACTGGAGGAGAACATATCACCGCTCCAGTATTTTTACTGAGAAAATGGTCAATGAAGTCACAAATGAAGTTAGACACAATTGAAAAAGGTTAGTCTAGAATTGGTATTTATCACATTAGTGGATGCAGTATTATTGGAATCATTTCCTCATTAAGTAAAATGAAAATCTCCTTTTCTTTTTGCTGTTTTGGTTTCAATACCCAGCCTAGTGTCTTGCTCAGAAAATAGATGAATGATATGGGATTTTTTTTTAATATAGAGGGCTACCTTTTGGGAAACTTCTTCTCTCAACCCAGAAATGACAAGCTATGATTTAATAAAGACATTTTAGAAAATTATCCAAGGCACATAGAGATTAAATGACTTGACTGAAGTATCAAAGATGATATTGAACCCTTCTTCTATCCTTATTCCAAATCCACAAAAACTGAAAAATTCATTTGAAACCATATCTTCATTTTTTGTGTTGAAATCCCCACCACCTAGCATGATGTCTGACTCATAATAGGTACTTAATAAAAGTTTGCTAAGTGACTGACATATCCTATTGTTTCTACTGACATATAGAATAGGTGCTTAATGAATTTTTATTGAATTGTGAAATCATTGTTCTTATTGTAGCTAAAAATGTCTTACAGGAATTATTGTAAATGATTTATCAGATAATTTAAAAAGGGAAAAATTATGTGGTTTATGAAAACAAAATGCTCTCCCCATGAAAGCATAGCTATGAGCCAGAAGAGACCTCAGATATAATCTCGACTGACACTTATTTTTACAGATGAGAAAAATAATGGTAAAAGAGATTTGGCGTCTTGACCAAAGTCACATGATGTCCCATGTTACCTTGACCAGAGTGAAGATTTGAACCTAGCTCTTATGTCTTCTCAAAAAAACTTCCTCCTTAAACAGCTTAAAAAAAATCTCAATTAATATAATATCATCAGGGATTCAAGATAATCAGTGCCTTAAATAGGCATTTAACTTTCTTGGCTTCATCTGCAAATTGCAGAAAGAAAACTCAATGATATCTGAGATTTTTTGTAGTTTCAGCATCTAATGATTTTATGATATTGCTGAAGTATCTATTCTTGACCTGAAAAATGTAGATAGACTATTTTTTACTTGATTTTATTACTGTTATTGCATTTTGTTCATGTTTATTTATTAAACTTTCCTTTTTAAGTCAGTTGATAAAAATACACTTTCTAGACATAGTAGTGCTATCATTTCTAAATATAGAGATCATGGCAGATATTGTAAAGGCAGTGACTTCTAAGTTGAGCATTAAATGATATATAGAAAAAAATAAAGAAATAAAAACAGGATTTGAAGTGGGGCATAATTATTATATCAGTCTGAACAAATTGCAAAATATATTTTTTGCAGTAAGTTTATTTTTAATATATATTGCTTTATGAATCATTTTTGGGAGAGAAAAATCAGACCAAAATGGAAAAACCATGGGAGAGATAAAAAAAGAGAAAAAACAAGTAAACATAGCATGTGTTAATTTATATTCAGTCTCCTTAGTTCTTTTTCTGGATGCAGATGGCATTTTCTGTCCAAAGTATATTAGGATTGCTTTGGATCACTGAACCACTGAGAAGAACAAAGCCTTCCATAGTTGATCATTGCATATTCTTGCTCTTATTGTGTTCTGCTTGCTTCACGTAGCATCAGTTCTTGTAAATCTTTCAAGGCCTTTCTATAATCAGGTTGTTCATCATTTTTATAGAACAATAATATTTCATTATCTTCATGTACTATAGCTTGTTCAGCCATTCCCCAATTCATGGTCATCCACTCATTTTTCAATTCTTTGCTACCATAAAAAGCTGCTACAAACATTTTTTGCACATTGTGGGTCCTTTTCTCTCCTTTATGATTTCCTTGGAATACAGACTCAGTAATAGCACTGCTGGGTCAAAGGGTATGCAAAGTTTTATAATCCTTTGGACATAGTTCCAGATTGCTCTCTAGAATGGTTGGATAGTTTTCAACTGTAATGCATTAGTGTCCCCGTTTTCCTAAATCCCCTACAGCATTCATCGTCTTTTCC
>NC_133622.1:229054110-229079110 GCF_048593235.1 Sminthopsis crassicaudata | reverse complement strand
GATTGATACCATTAGATAGCTCTCAATCAGTACAACATCATCAGGCTTTGCTACTTAACTCTTCTACGACCCTAAACTAGACATTTATCCTCCCTATTTCTATCTGGAAATAGAGTAAGACCATATGATCTCAGGTTCCTAATGGTTCTAGCATTTTATGATCCTATTATCTTACTATATATGCAGACACTTTATTTTTGCTTATCTGTATTGTGGTTATTACATTTTATTTTCTGAATTTTCATCCCCATTTCTACCTGAAACAGTCTATTAAAATTTCCGAGATCATACAGCTAGTTAAGTAGCAGAGGTAGGATATAATGATTTTGAGAGTCTAGTACATAAGCAGCTTTAGTGGTTCCCTCATATTCAATTTATTTGCCTTGATACTTAGGTTATTTCTACATCATGAGTTATAAAAGCTGATCCGAGGACAAACTCGGTGCTGCTTGATCTAGAACCCCAAATTGCTAGTTGCTGACCTATTTGAAAAAAATCCAAACAGAAAATGTGCCTGAATGGTAAAGGAGGTTGATTACTAACAGCTCCATCTACACGCTGATCAATGTGAGAAGAAAGACTTGACTAAGCATACTATCTAGGAATTCCAAATTTACTTTCTGGACAAAGTAGAAATTATAATCAACAAATATTCATTTGCTGCCTGCTATGTGACTGCTATGCTGCTAGATGCTGGGAAATAAAAAGAAAAAGAAACAGTCTTCCAATATCTCATATTTTATGGTGGAAAAATATGCACAAAGCTAAGTAAATGAAAAACATATGGATATGCAAAATAAGTACAAAATATATAGTCCTTGTAGTCCTTGACCAGTTTCACTAATAATCTAAAATAAAATGCAATTGGGAAATGCCAAAAAATTTCTGTGATAAAGAAGAGATAAAGGAAGGTTGGCAGGGAAAGAGGGGACAAGAAAGAGATAGAAAAAAAAAGATGGAGGAAGAGAGGGAAGAAGCGAAAAGAATGAAGGAAATGAAAAAGGAAGAAATGAAAAAGGAAGACAAAGAAAAGAAAGGAAGAAGTGATGTGATCCTGGATATTTGGGTGAGGTCATCACAGAAAGAAGTATTTCACTAAGGCAAATAGGGAAAGGTCCTGATGAGACTCAGTTTAACCTTACAGCCCCACTCTGCTGTGTCCAATCGAGAAATCCCAGTCATGTCTCTGAAATTAAATTCTCCCTATAACATCTGTCCACGACTCATGTCACCTTTGCTGAAACCCTTTGGATCAGTCCATCATAGCACTCCGCTTCCCAGTGTCTTTCCCTTCCCCGTTCCCCCATGCCATGTGGTGTCTCTCTTCTCAAACCCCTCTATTCCTCTGGGCGTCTGCCTCTTTCTCTCATCTAACTGACTCTTTTAAGGTACTGAGTCCTTTTGAGATTTTAGCCTGCCAGCTAAGAGCATGCTCCAACCTCTTGGGCTATTTCCTTTCTCTGGCTAATTGAAAGTTCCACCAGAGAACTTGTCTTTTCCATCATTACTTATTAAACACCTCTTTCCTTGCTATGTGCTCTACTAACTCTGTTGTATCTCTTCCTTCTGTCTGCAACCTTTCCTCCCAAATACACTTATCTTTTGCCAGGGAGAATGGCCATTGTGAATTCTTCACTTGACCGAACCCCAACATCTGGTGCTCTTTTAAATAACATCATTTGGTGTCTACAACAACCACATCATTTGCTTTATTCAAGCACATCAGAAGGAAGGAAGGGAGGAAAGGAGCAGGAAGGAAGAGAAAGAAGGAAGGGATTGAGGGAGAAAAGGAGAAAGGAAGAAAAAGGTCATTTATCAAATACATAATCTATCATCTTTTTATTTATGCCTCTTGTCTGTGTTTCTCTTGTACCTTCTTCTCTTGACTCTGTTTCTTTCTGTCTCTTTGTCTCTATGTCTCTGTTTCTCTGTCTCTGTCTTTGTCTATCTGTCTCTCTATCTCATCTGTGTGTCTCTCTGTCTCTCTGTGTCCCTTTTAATCTCATTATTAAGACATCTCAGTAGCTATGTAGTTCACTGCACCCCAAAGAAATACTCAGGATGACATAACTGACAAGTTGTCATTCAATCTATTCTTGACAAGCAAGGTTTAGTCTTTGACTTATCATAAATATTTTGACTGGTCACTAACTAATCAGTTTAGTCAGTTGGTCCTACATAGAGACATAGCATTATTGATTTCACCAGATGAAAGATATATTGCCTGTCAACTTCATTTTATCAGTACCATCGATTTTAGCAGGGAAGCAGCGTGGTGCAGGGCACTAGATCCGAAGTCAAATGCCTTAGTTCAGCTACCAATCAAAAACCTTCCCACTAATGCTGTCGAGGTGACCTTGTAAATATTACTTCATCTCCCTGGGTCTCAGTTTCTTTATCTGAAAAATGAGGGAATTGTATCATTGGCCCTAGATATATGAGCTTATGAACCGATGATTTGGTCATCAGTTAGACACACTCCTTTGCACTTCAAGAAGGAGGGAGAAATGGTCTCAGAGCACCAGGACTTGGGATTTGGTCTGCAGCTGCTCTGTCCTGAAATTTAACGCTGTTGTCAACAGCCAGTAAATTGTCCCATAAGCAGTGGGATGGCGGTTGTTCTGTAGCTCTGAGCACACTATTCTGTTGTCCAGAGTTCTTTGTTTCCATCAATATAAAAGCTTCATTTACATTCAGCTGCTCAAATATGTGTGCAAGATAGAATAGTGTCCTTTTATTCATACTTCATGCACCAGAAGATGTCGATGAAAATGCACAGGCTCTTGAAATTGGTGCCTTAATAGTTCAGGTCAAATATGCAGTCAGTGTTAGAAAACAGCTTGAGTGTCTGGCATTCAGAAGCAATATGTCTAGATTTGCTAACCCCAAAAAATCCAATTTTCTAATTTTCCCACTTGAAGCCATAAATGGAGAAATTCAGCAGATTATTCTAGGCTTCATTTCCCCCCTTCTATTCCATGAGGATTAGAGATCCCCAATGGTAAGGTAAGATTTTCCACCTCCTCCCCACAAAATACAGACTTAGCTATTTTGAATACTATTCATACTTGGCCTATTCTTTTAAAAATAGTATTAATTTCTTTTTAAATTTTGAGTTTCAGATTCTTTTCTCTTTTTTACCCATGGCCTACACACTAAAAAGGTAAGAAAAATGATGTTAATTAAACATGTGAAAACATACAACACATATTTCTATATTGATATAATAAAAAGGCTAAAATAAAAAAAATGAGAAAATTATACTTCCACTTTTACTCAGAGTTCATCAGTTCTTTCTCTTGATGTGGAGAGCATTTTTCCCACCTAAATTACTTTGGAAGAGTAACTTAGTTTTTCATAGTTGATCATCATCCCAACATTGCTATTACTGTGCACAATGGTCCTAGTTATTCATTTTGCATCATTCCATATAAGTCTTGCCATGTTGTTGTTTTTTTTTTCTTCATCATTTCTTCTAGTACAGTAATATTTCAATTTAATCTTACGCCATAACTTGCTCAGCCTTTCCTCAAATGAGGGGCATTCCTCAATTTCTAATTTTTTACCAACACAAAAATAGCAGCTTTAATTATTTTTGTGCATATAGGTTCTTTTTTTTTCTCTTGAACTCTTTGGGATATATATCTACCAGTGACATTGCTGGGTGAAAGAATATGGACAGTTTTTCTAGTCCTTTGAGCATATCTTTGATTTTTTTCCACAATGGTAGAGCCAATACACAACTCCACCAACAGCAATGAAAAACAAAATTGTGTTTCAGTATATAATGATAATATCCAAAACATCTGTCCTCTTCTACCAAATAATAAGAACCACAGCCATAATGATGTGGCTGATGTAGCAAATGACATGGCCCCGGACATGTTATGTAGGAAAGCTGTTGGGGTTAGCCGTGTGAAGGATTCATAATGGTCAGTCTCTTTGGGGAAAGGTAGGTTTATTTAGGAGAAGAAATTATAGACAAAATGAAGAGATGCAGTAGATACCAGGAATTGTAAATATGAAATGGAATTTGGAGAATAAAAGAGGTAGGTTTTAATAATTAATGAGGGAAAGGGGAAGTTCCTTAGTGGAACCCACAATTAGCCAGGAGAATGGGAACACACCATGAGTTTAGGGCATGCTCTTTGTTGGAAGGTTAAATCCTAAAAGGGATTTAGCACCCTAAAACATCATTTAGTTATAAGGAGGAAAAAGACATCATAGAGCATGGTGAGGGTTGAGAGGAGAGAATAGTGAGGGGATGAGAGCAGAGATACCAGGAAGCATGATGAGGGGATCATAGAGATACCATGTGGCTTTGGAGAGAGTTAAGGGGAAAGACCCCAAGACAGAGTGTCATGCAAAAGAGTGCAGCAAAAATGGCATGGGGAACTATGGGGAAAATTAAAATTCAGTACCATGACTGGGATTTGTGATAGGACATAGTCAGGTGAGGCTGTGCACGGCCATCGCAGAGACCATCACAGAGAATGGGCCTGAGGAGCTTGACATAACTTGGGTTTCTGAATGGATGTCCTCCACAGAGAGTGGAAGCTAAACTGGTCTCTATCAGAGTCCTTTTGTCTGTTTGCCCCAGGGAACAATTCCACCAGTGATCCAGTTCTCTGTGCCAACTGCAGCCGGTTAATAAGAACCTCATCAATAATACTTCCAACTGATACTAATATCAATAGTGATACTATTCCTTATTAGTAACCCTATCTAGATAGGGCAGCTAGATGGCACAATGGATAGAGCACTGATCCTGAAGTCAGGAAGCCTGAAAGTCCCAGTTCAAATCCAACCACAGGCCCGATCCTAGACAAGACACTTAGGCCAATTATCTTCCCAAAAATAAACAAGTAAACAAATAAAATAAAATAAACTATCTGATATATTTACCAGTACCATACTCAGAGGACAAAATATGGGATTCTTTCAAAATATCTTATTTTTTATTTGTTAGGAATTGTGTGTGGTGATGTTAAGAATGATTAAGGGGTCCCTTGAGTTTGTCTTTTTGAGTTGACATAATTTCTAAAAAAAAAAAAAAAAATATATATATATATATATATATATATATAATATATATACACACATATATATACATCTATATATACACACATATATACACACATATAAACATATATACATACACATATATACATATACATATATATATATACACATATATACATATACATATATATACATATATATACATATATATACATATACATACATATATATATATATATATATATATATATATATATATATATATATATATATATATATATATTCAGAGCACTCAGGAGGCTATGAAAGTGTGACAGAAAAACCACTGACCCCACAGTTGACATACTTTGTTGGTTGCATCCCAAACTGGATCCCCTGTAGGTCTTTGGGGGATTAAAACATGCCAGTTTGTGCTAGGCTTGGAAAATACTTGTGTAACTGGGGTTATTTGCAGATAGACTGACCAGTTCCAGTTTTGTGGGGTGGCTCTTGTTTGTCCCTCATTCTCAAACAGAAGTTTGTTTGTTTTTTCCTGTATTTTTTTCTTTTGGATTCCTGAACACTCCCAAGATATCTTGGGATTAACTGGCTGAATTTCTTTCTTAAGGACCATGCTTAAATGAAAACTACTCTGATTCTCATAGTTTGGCCAGAAATAGGTCCTGAGCCAAACTCCATTTGGTCATTATTGAACTGAGATTGAATGTAAATGGCAATTACTTCATCTTTGGCCAGAAACCCTGAGGAGCTCCCCTAACAGATTTATCTATTTATTTATGCGTTTGTTTGTTTGTTGGGTGGGAAGGGGAGAATAGATGGAAGAGGAAAAAATATCTGCCTCAATTGCTACCTAGCTTTAATCTCTAAATGGATGCAGCCTCAGTCAAAGGAAGACTTTTGCTTAAAAAGTGCAAGTTTTCCTATTTCATCCTGGGCCCCCTCCAGTCATCCTGATCTTTCTCTGGCCTCTGGACCCAGATGTCTCTGGAGGGGAAAGTGAGGCAAGTGACCTTGCCCAGCCCTCACTGACCTAAATCTAGTTCACTTGCACGTTATAGCATCATCTTCCAGATGAAGTCCAATGAAATATAAAGAACAACAGGAAGCACAATTTGCAGATGAGGGGACCTTCCTCTCTCCATAGTCTAGAAAACAACTAGGCTTTTGATTCTGCCTTGCTCCTTCCCTTCAGAGGTGGGGGTAGACTTTGTCTACTTGTGCCCACCTGTACTGTACCTTCCCCCTTCTTTGCCACATATTACTTCTTGTTGGACTGTCAAAAATATGCAAAATTCTATAATGTGAGAAATGGATGAGCATTGTGGGTTTCCACCGTTATGAAAATTAAACTGGGAAAATGAAACTTCAATTTGAAAACTGAAACCCACATAGATATCAAGGAATAACCTAGGGTGGGCTTTGTCTTCCCCCAAAAGAAAGTAAGCTCCTTGGAGGCAGGGATTGCCTTCTATAATTGTGGGTGAATTGAATTGAAAAGAATCTTTGTTCTTTGCCCTTACCCTTACTCTGTTACATGCTCCTTTCTAGAATGGAAGCTCCTTTAGAACAGAGACTGGCTAAGTAATGAGGGGTAGAAATTCATGTTGTGTAACTTCTGTAACTTCCAGTTGATGGGAAATCAGGGGAGGGACTTGTGCTTCTGAATAGGAAATAAAATACAAAGATGTATCTATTCGCCCAGGCTCCCATTTTTACTGCTGCCCTGGGATGGCCCATAAGTAGATTTTGTGGACATGTTTCACCTCAGTGACATGACTGGGATTCCCGACAGGGCATGGAAAGATAAAACGGTCCTGGATCTCTACAGAGTGGGTCTCAGGAGATTAGCACGGCTTGGGTTTCAGACTGTACCACCTCCCAAAGAGTGGGCACACAGAGCTAAACTGGTCTCCATCAATGTCTTCTCCCTGCCTGCCTCAGGGACTCTAAAGTGGAGTTGGACCGATAGGGGAGGTGGACTCAGCTTCTGCTCTGGGGCCCATTATCCTGGCTTGTGAACTTGTCAGGTTAGAAAACGCTAGGTTCTGGGTGAAGAGTTCCAGTCTCTTCTCCAATGGTTTTTGATTGTGATTTTTGGTAGTTAATCTGAAATTTAAGATTGAAAACTAAGTTATTTGCATGATCTGTTGACTTGGAGAGATGAAGACGTAGTCCACCCTTCCCTCATTAAATGTGCCTGCTCCTTTGAAAAAACAAATCCTCTCTCTAGAGGTCACCCCCTCTTTCTTTGTGCCCTCTCTCCTCTGGTTAAATAAAATTCCATTAACATTAATTATTTCTATTGCTTAAAGTAATAGTTTATTTCAAAAGCCATTCAGCAAATTATCTAATATTTATTAAGTGCATCATACTCTCATTATTTAATAAATAGGATAGCCAATGTTCCTTCTTGACGTAGGAATCTAGAGCAGGATTTCAACCTGACAGTACTGCATCTAGTTTTGTCTTTGTTCTTTGGTCACAAGAGATTAGATCTAAATGGGATTAGGGCCTCTATTAGTGAAATAGGCTATGGAGATGAAATCTCTTGGGATGATAACTGATACTATTTTGGGTTTTGAATTTGGGGATGATTATCTGAATTAAGTTAGAAACTCATGGTTTGAGAGAAATACTATTAAGTTACTCAAACGGATTCCTGAATTGGCTATTATAATCATGCCCCTGCTTTTTCCTTTCACAGCAAATTTCTGTAATCAGAGTAAGTGGTCAATAGAAGCTATAAGCACAGTTCAAGTATGTAATGTTTTACTGTTTTCGATCTGAAAATATGTAGTCATTATAATTAGGTGAGTAATTTGGCTCAGTCACCTACCTGTAGCTGATGTATGTCTGTATGAAATAAGGTCCTTAAAAGACCTTAAGTAAATGTAAAAACAATTGGTACAACTACCTGTGGGAGCTGTTATTTTATGGATAATTGAAACTAAAGCTGAAATATCTTTCGTATGGTTTAGAGAAGAGGATTTTAGGGTATTCAAGGGATGTAACTTATGGAATATTTTATTGCATCAATGGGAAAATCACTTTTATTTAAGTTTGTTATTAATAGGGGAATAACATTTATATGTATAGTGGGTATAGTGTTTTCTTTTGAATAATTTATATTGAAAGGCTGCTGGCCAATCTATTGGCCTTTCCCAATCCATCCTACAATAGGCCAAAAGAGGGAGAACATCTTCTTCCCCAAACACCTGTTAATGAAGGATTTTGTGAATACCTCTGTGATTATAATGGCATTCCCCCCCCTTTTGACAATTATATCTTTAGGGAAGATATAAGTATACCTCCCAAGAATGAGGGCCCTTAGTGTCCTCTCTCACACTCTCTCTAGCTCTCTTAAATCTGTTTTCCTCTAGACTTTGAGCAATTCACCTTCAAATGACCAGTACTAGACGGGTATTCTTCAGGGGTCTGACTTAACCCATGGATCTTCGATTTGCTCAAGCTCCTTCAAATCTAGGATGACACAGCCCATTCTCAGCAGGAAGTAGTTTCAGAAGATGAGATCATTGCTCCTAAAGACTTTGAGCCCCATTTGTTTGGGAAAGAACTGGAACTGGCTGGTGAATGGACCACAAACTACCCAGTGTCTGAGTGGGTTTCTTATAAAGAGTCAATCAATCCTGTGAAGAGGAAAGGATATATAGAATAAATGTTATATACACATATATATATATATATATACAATTATATTATATAATTATAATTATAACATTATATATTATATATAAATATATAATAAAGGTTATATAGAATTAATTTTAGGGACTTAGTATGGGGTCATTGGGTTAAAATTTGGGTTAATATTACCAAAAAAGGATATCCCATAAACAATTCTGTTGGATGCTTGTCAAGTTGTAGAGGCTTGACTAGCCATAGACAAGAAGAGGCAATTGTGTCCTAAAAGAGAAAGAGGATTTTATGGAACTTTCTGTCCAATTTGGAATAATGTTTAGTTTGCTACAAGGGTTAGACATTTAGAAAATGCAAATCAAAGAGTAAGTTGGTTATATATGAAATAGGTATGCCCCGATCCAATTGGCTATTCCTTTCCCCTTGGCATTCAATGAAGTAAGAAAGATTGAATCAATAAGAATTAGGTCAAGGATAGTAACAGATGAATTAAAGGCTGTTAATCTAGTTCTGGATTGGATCATTCCCACTTTGGTGAATAAATATTATTGGATAAATTATACCAAAGAAGCAATGAAGGGAATAGCAGAGTCGTTAACTGTCACTAGCAGAATGGCATGGGAAAATAGAATGACTCTAGAAAAGTTATTTGTTAAGGTCCAGGCTAGCTGGAAGTAGTGTCATTCCTAGGACAGCTCTATCAGAAGAATTAGCAGAAAATTCAGAGATTAATTATCTATCCTGTGAAAGGAAATCTGTGCAGGGTTTAATACATTGCAGGGATCTGAAAAATATTAGGCAAATTTGAAGGGTTTGAAAAGGATATAGAAACCAAATTATTTAAAAAGGGGGGGGACTGTGAGAAATATATGGCCATTTTAGGTTTCCATAGTTACGAAAATTAAACTGGATGAATAAAACTTAAATTAGAAAACTGAAACCCACAAGGACATCAAGGAATAACCAAGGGTGGACTTTACCTCCTCCAAAAGAATGTAAGCTCCTTGTGAGCACGGACTGACTTTTGTAACCAGTGCTGTGAGATATAAAAAGAATCTTTGTTTTTTACCCTTAGCCCTCCTCTGTTTTTTTTTTTTTTAATTATCTAGACAATAAATGTAAAAAAAAGCAGATTACACTTAAAAGTGTTCTGCACACATTTGCTAATAAAGAAAACCTAGTTGTTCAATATTTACCAGCAAATCTATGCATTGCTCTATAAACATTGCTTGAGCAATAACAACAGTATAGTAGAAGGTTCAATCAATCAATAAAGATTCATTGAGTTTCTATTATTTGCCAAGTATTGTGTTAAGCACTGGGAATACAAAGAAAGACAATGATAGTCTCTATCCTCAAAGAGCTTATTAATGAGAGAGATTACATCCAAAAATACATATATATATATATATATACAAATTAATACAAATTAAGTCATATATATATACATATATATATATGACTTAATATATGACACACACACACACACACACACATATATATATATATGTGTGTGTGTGTGTGTGTGTGTGGTAAATAGGAAAAACTTAATGGGGAAAAAGCACTGAAATTGAATGGTTGGGGAAAGTTTCCTATAGGAGGTGAGATTTTTTAATAAGGAATAAAGTTATCACTAAACTGGAAACTAGGGTACTGTAGGATAATAATCATAATCACCACAAGTGGTATACACACACACACACACACACACACACACATACACTCATATAATACTTTGAGGTTTGCAAAGAGCTTTACATTCATCATTTAATTTGAGCCTCACAACTTGCCTCTAGGTTTAAGTCTGTCCCATAAAAATATCCAGATACTTCTCTTCTTTTTACTCTATTTCTTAGGACTTCAAAAACTTCCATGAATTCAACTGTCATCTCATTGCAGATCTATATATGTGCCCCACAGTATCTCTCCTGAACTTTATCTATGGACCACAAACTGACATTTGGGCAATTGGAACTGGATACTGCCTAATAATCTCAGACTCAACACTCTATTTTTCCTCCATTCTTTGGATGCAGATTGTCTTTTTCCTAATTTTCCTATTGCTGTTTATATCCCCATTGCTCTGTCCTTCCAGTCACTCAGCTTTATAACTTTGTGATCATCCCGTTCATTCTGCCTCCCCACACATGTTAAATCAAGAGCCAGGTTTTTGTGGTTCTAATTCTACAATATCTCTCAAATCTATCTCCTCATAACTCATTATAATATAACCACCTAGATTAGATTCCCATTTAATCTCATTTGTACGACTACTATCCTACTAATTCTTTTCTGTCTCAAGTTTTTCTCTTCTCCAGTCTATTCCTGGCAAAGCTTCTAAAGTTATAGTAACTCCGTATAACCTCTATAATAAAATGGTGGGTAAAATAATGGTTCTTTTGTTTAAAATCCTTAAAAACTAATTCTAAGCGCCTTTTTAAGAATTATCAGACATTATGTTCTATAAATAAGCCAGATAGACATTTTTGATCCCTTTCACACATGATATTCGATTTTCCTATCTCTGTACCTTTTACAGGTATCTCACACTCCTGAGATGCTCTCCTGCCTCACATCTCTTACTTATGTCTATTCCTTTAGGGTTCAGCTAACATTCTACCTCCAAGAAAGGGCATTTCCTTATCATCTCAGCATTTTTTAATTATAGCTTTTTATTTATAAGATATATGAATGGGTTATTTTTCAGCATTGATAGTTACAAAATCTTTAGTACCAATTTTTCCCCTCCTTCCCCCCACACCCTCCCCCAGATGCCAGGTAGACCAATACATGTTAAATGTGTTAAAGTATATGTTAAATACAATATGTGTATACATGTCCATATAGTTATTTTGATGTACAATAAGAATCAGACTTTGAAATAGTGTACAATTAGCCTGTGAAGGAAATCCAAAATGCAGGCAGACAAAAACAGAGGGATTGGGAATTCTATGTAGTGGTTCATAGTCATCTCCCAGAGTTCTTTCTCTTTTTGGTTCATCTCATTGTTGGAGAGGGCCTTGTCCATCAGAATTGATAATCATACAGTATTGTTGTTGAAGTATTTAACGATCTCCTGGTCCTGCTCATTTCACTCAGCATCAGTTCATGTAAGTCTCTCCAGCCTTTTCATCTCAGCATTTTGTATGTGTATATGTATGTACACATATTTGTAGAGAGATACATAGGTTTATATGTACACATGTGTATACATATGTACACAGGTGTGTGTGTCTCTCTCTAGATATATTTCTATAACTTTAATTATATCTATCTATCTATATATCTAGGTACACATTGCTTTTATCTAGTAGTATGTGTGTACATTTCTTAAAGTTAAGTTGAGGTGGCAATGGAAAATCCAAGAGTAAATCTCCAGTGGATGGTCAGAGATGTTGGGCTAGTTCACAAAAGAGAAATTAGGATTGATGTAGATATATAGTTTTGAATGTTATTTAGAGAGAGATAATAATTTCAGTCCAAAAAATATTTAAATGTTCCAAAAAGCATTAATACCTGAATTCATGAGTTGATCAAATAGGGAGTTGATGGAAAGAGTGAGGAAAGAAGTTTTAGGGCAGGACTTTTGTTGCTATTCAAATTTTAGGGGGAAAATATAGATAATAAGTCTGTAAAGCAGACTGATAAAGGTCAGCTAAAACAGAGAAAATTAAGAAGAGGCTAGTGACATGGAAACCTGTTCATTTCCTTAAGTTATACTATGAATAAAAAACACCCATCTTATATAGTATTTATTCAACTCAGAATTGTTTTAAAAGTTATGTGTGGACTTGAAGGAGGGGCAAATTTAGGGGCTAATTCCAAGAGCTGGAGAGATGATTCCCTAACACTTAGCAACAAATCCTCTCTAAATGAAGAATTATATAGTATGTATTATCCTGTTCTACCAGAAGGTGAAAGCAAAACTAAATGTACCTCACATATATCCCAGCAAGGCTTATTGATAGATGAGTTATTCAAGGAAATGAGTTACTGAAGGTTGAATCTTAGATCAATAATGACTGTTAGGATAGTGAATGATTCCAGGGTGGGTGCTTCCAAGTTATGAACATTTCCCGAGGGGCTAGTAAAGGTTCTTTTCCACATTGACACAAGCAATAAAATCTGTATGGAGGGCAAGAGACTAGTCATTAAAGCTGAGGCCAAATTACTCCTTTTGAAGAAGAAAAAAATATTCTCTTTTGATGTCCCTCCTTATCAGTAAGTCCCCACTTCTTCAAGTGTTCCTGAAAATGGATTGGTTAATTGGCTAGATTGTGTGTACCTGAGTTTGCAGGCAACGTTTCTATATTTTTGATTAGTTTTGGGGACGACTTGACCTTGACACAAGTCAAAATTCTCAATGTCCTCAGGTGTTAGTTGTTTATTCTCCAAGGCAACACTCTCTGTGACTTGTTCTCATAATTAGAATTGGGAAGAAGTATGGTCAATGAAATTGGGAAGCAGTAATTTTCTCAATGAGAGAAGTGTGATCAGTTTTAGTATTTATAAGTACCGAAATAATGACCTTGATAGAAGCTTTTTTTTAAATTATAGCTTTTATTTACAAGATATATACGTGGGTAATTTTACAGCATTGACAATTGCCAAACCTTTTGTTCTAGCTTTTCCCCTCCTTCCCCCCCATCATCTCCCCCAGATGGCAGGTTGACCAATACATGTTAAATATGTTTAAGTTATGTATACATGCCCAAACAGTTGTTTTGCTGTACAAAGAGAATTGGACTTGAAACAGTGTACAATTAGCCTGTGAAGGAAATCCAAAATGCAGGCGGACAAAAATAGAGGGATTGGGATTCTATGTAGTGGTTTACAGTCATCTCCCAGAGTTCTTTCGCTGAGTGTGGCTGGTTCAGTTCATTTGGTAGAAGCTTTGATCGCCATTATAGTTTAGGAGGTAGGTGAATGGTTGAAGCAGAGAAAAACCTTTTGCATAAGTTAGGGAAAAAAGGGGGGAAATGAATTTATAACATGTAGATTACAAAAATTGGTACTAAATGTGATTGTGCTGCAAAGAAAACTATTAACACTTAACAAGTAAGCAAAACGGATTATAATAAAACATTTCTTACAATAGTTTCTTCTGTTTAAGAAATGAACAAAATCAGATGAAGCCTCTCAAGTCATTTATCTGTTTGTGAATTCATATTTAACTCTTTATTCATTGGTTTATTTATTTTTCACGGTAAGATCCAAGCATGTTAGTAGCAAATTAGTGGGAAAAAGATAGGTTGGAGCAGTGATCAAAGAGAATGAATACTCAAATTCAAATCCTGTCAGATATCTACTAGTTGTGTGTTGGGCTCTAGGCAATCACTTTAATTCTATGCCTAGGATTCTTTACCTGTAAAATAAGGGAGTTGGACTCAAAGACTTCTAAGTTCCCTTCCTTCTCTAAATTCTGTGAATCATGGGATCATGCACTCAGCATACGTTTTTCATTCACACTTTCACCACTACACGGCTATTAAAACAGTTTAAATTGCTTCTCATCTTCACTGAAATATTGATATGATATTAAAATAGAATGTAGCTACTAATTTCGCTGAGTTAAACATGTGCCAGAATCAGTGCATAAACAGTCACTGAGAATCCAGATAATGTCAGTATAATGACAGGATGCCAGGATTACTCAATAATTTGATTTCAGCATCAATGGGAATTTCCTCTATCAGCACAGAATCCAAACCATCTGTTATTGAATTTATAAATACTATGGAGTTTTTCAAGAAAATAGAGTTGAAGTGACTTGTCCAGGGTCGCATAACTAGCAATTGGCAGAAACTAGTTTTGAAACCATGTCTTTGAGATGCAATCCCAGGTACACTAGCCACTGAACTATTCTTTCTCTATAGAACAGGTTTGAAATACATTTTGACTGTATCTAATGTTTGATTGAAAGCTGAAAAGAACGATAAAAAATGAATTATCTCAGTTTTCTAATAATACTTGACTTGATGCAAAAGTTTCTAAGGAAGTTTCCTTCCTTCTTTCTTCCTTTCCTTCCTCCCTGAAGGTAAGATATGGTACAGACACAAACATTGTATCTTTTTAATATTTTTTAATTGAAGCTTTTTTATTTTTGAAATATTTGCAAGTATAATTTTTTTACTTTTGACCCTTGCAAAACCTTGTCTTCCAATTTCCTCCCCTTTCCCCCATCCCCTCCCCTAGATGGCAAGTAATCCAATGTATGTTAAACATGGTAAAAATGTTAAGTCCAATATATGCATATATATTTATACAATTTTGTGCTGCATAAGAAAAATAGATCAAAAAGGGAAAAATGAGAAAGAAAATAAAATTCAAGCAAACAACAAAAGAAGTGAAAATGCTGTGTTGTGATCCACACTCATTTTCCACAGTCCTCTCCCTGGATGTAGATGGATCTCATCATCATAAGATTATTGGAACTGGTCTGAATCATCTCATTGTTGAAGAGAGCCATGTCCATCAGAACCGATCATCTTATAATCTTGTTGTTGCCATTCTGTTCATTTCACTCAGCATCAGTTCATGCAAGTCTCTCCAGACTTCTTTAAAATCATCCTGCTGGTCATTTATTAAAGGACAACAATATTCCATAGCATTCATATACTATAACTTTATTCAGCCATTCTCCAACTGAAGGGTATCTACTCAGTTTCCAGTTTCTTGCCACAACAAAAAGGGCTGCCACAAACCTTTTTGCAAATGTGGGTCCCTTTCCCTCCTTTATGATCTCTTTGGGATACAAGTCCCCCAGAAACACTGCTGGATCAAAGGGTATGCCCAAACAAACAATGCATATTTTAGTAAATTAACTCATCTCTTCAGGATAGCCTAGGAAAAAAAAGAAAGGTCTGGTTATTATTTCTCTTTCCTAAATGGGTTGAAATTCCTTATTTACTTAAATAATCCTGAAATTTCTGCATCAATCCAAAATAGGTACACTGAAAATTAACCTAGTAGTCATATTTTAGTTTAAATTAAATGTCTTTTGTTTTGTTTTGACAGAGACAAAAAAGGAGACAGACAGAAAGATAGAGACAGACAGACAGAGACAGATAGAGTGACAAAGAGAGAGAAACAGACAGAAAAATAGGGGGACAGAAACAGAGAAATGAGACAAAGAAAGACTGAGGAACAAAAAGATAAGAGACAGAGGAAGAGACAACTTCAAAGACACTGGTCTGTCTCTATTTTTATTTGTTTGTTTTGTTTTGTTTTCCTTTTTCCCCTTTATGTCTCCCTAGGAAGGTCCAGGACTCCCTTTTCCATGACTGGGTTATATACTATAGATCTGGCCATTTGGATCTGTTATGCCTTTAATTAACATATGGAAGGTCATGGGAATGCTCCTGAGGTGCCAGTGGCAGATGCTTAGGCTAATAGTTATTGGATCCAATCACTATTAATCACTAAAATTTCATTGGGGTTTGCAAGTGTTGAGAGGAAACAGCAGGTTTTCCTATACAGTCCACTGAAGTTATTCTTCTTGTCCATTAATTCTTATGAGGTCATGATGCTAATGTTTTCCCATGAGCCTCATGCATCTTTCCTTCTATGCACTGGGCTTGTCTGGAGGTTCCAGCAGCTGGTTTGGTTCACAGCCTTTCAAAGTATAGACAATGATTGCTCTTAATATTTTCCCAAATGATTGATCCAAGCACCATCCTTAGGATTTCTTCCAGTAGTCCTGAAGGAAAATGGCTTTTGGGGGGACTTGATACACTGGAGATACCATTCAATTTGGAGTTAGACTACCTAGCTTTGAATGTTGATTGTTATGTGCTAAGTGACACTGGCCAAATCATTTAAACTCTCCGAGCCTGATGTTCTACATCCACAATACAAAAGAATTGAATTGAGTGTCATCTCAGGATATCCTATCCAGCTCAAAATCTGTGAACCTGTTGCCACAAGGCCCTGGTAAAGAGAGTGCAGTTTTAGAAGGATGCATAAAAAGCATTGTTTGCTGCTGACCACTGTGGACAGCTGTGGTGCCTTAGGTGATAGAAGTGGAGCCAGGAAGATGAGTCTTCCTGAGCTCAAAGCCATTCTTGGACACTAACTACTTGTGGGAGTCATTTTATTTTATTTGAATTGGTTTCCTCATCTTTATAAATGAGCTGAGGAAGGAAATAGCAAAGTACTCCAGTATCTTTGCCAAGAAAGTCCCAAACAGGGTCACAACGAGTTAGACACAATTGAAATAGCTAAATAACAAGAGAGATTCTATGGGGGATTTGCTGAACTTGCTTCTGAAACATGTTACAAGGGCCCTGATTTCTGGCTCATTCTTCTATACTATTCATCTGAGCTTTGATATTTATGGATTTTGGCTCCATTTCTCCCACCTATAAAATGGAAAAAGTAGTAATTATACTGTCTTCTATAGCACAGAACTGGGAGATTCAAACTAAGAATAAAATGATTAAGAAAGATAGAAATGACAGACATACAGACACAGAGAGATGGAAATAAAGAGGCAAAAAAGACAGAGATGGCAGAAAAAAGAGAAAGAAAGTAAAGAGAAACAGAAATAGAAAGAGGCAAATATACAGACAGATTAAAAGAAGAGGGAAGGAAAGGGAAAGGAAGGGGATGTGAGGAGAAGGGGATGAGAGAGGAAAAGAGCAGAGGGGAGGGGAGAGTAAAGGAAGGGAGAGAGAAGGAGAAGAGGGGAGGAGAGAAGAAGGGAGTGAGGAAGGAGAGAGGAAACAAGAAAGTGAGGAAGGGGAGAAGGAAGGAAGAAAAAAGGAAGGGAGGGAGGGAGAAAGAAAGAAGGAAAGTAAAAAGAAAGGGAGGAAAGAATAGCAAAATTCCAACCAAACTTGAAAAGAGACAAAAATGAAGTGCCTTTTGCATTTCTTCACATTCTTTTATTTCATTATTTTGCATGGAATTTTTTCTGTCATTTAATCCATTTTCTGCTTTGTTTGTCAAAGAGGGACAGTGACTAGATCAAGGGGTTTGGACTCAAACCCCTGGGTTCAAGTGGGGGCTGTGTGTGTAATCTCACACAAATCACTTACATTCCCTTTACCCAGATCTGGCAATTCCTTGGGACCTAGTTGCTAGGGCATCATCATACTGAGAGCTGCCTTGAATTAAGAATTCTCCAAGGCTGAAAAAATAGCTGATGACTTAGATATTTTCCTTGTTAAATATAAAAGGTTTTGCTCCAAATTTCATTCTTCTTTTCATGTTTTGTTATTTTCTCTCTTGACATTTAGTAAAATAATGTAATTTAAGAAAGGAAGCATGTTGCAGGAGAAAATTACCCACAGAGAAAAGCCTGGGTTCAGGCTGGTCTGATCCAAGCTGACTGAGTGACCCTAAATAGGATTTTAGTCTCCTCTAATTTGGCTATTTTTAGTAAATTGCATTTATCAAAAAGTAATCTAATTCCACTTCATTTTAACGCAATAGAAATAACTCAAGTACAAGTTTAGAAAAGAATGTGATGAGTGACATAAAGCTCATACAGGCTAGTGAGAGCCAGTTGTTCAATTTTCATTATGATCATTTGCATCCTAAATATATGCAAATTTTACGAACTGGAGCTTGATTTATTGTTTCCTTGACTGTCCACACTTAAAATATGATGGAAAAATATTAATAATGCAGATAAAACGTAAAAATGTGCCATATTGTATTCCTCACTCCTTTCCCTTCACAAGAGCCAGATGTTAAACTCTTATCAGTCCATCTTTGTAACTTATTTCAATAAGAGACAGCGTGATACACAGGAGAAGCATTGATCTAAGACTCAGGAAGGTCCAAATTTATGGTCTATTTATGTTTGGCCTTAAGGACTTCCCTAAAATTGAGTGTAAACTGTTTGCACTATTGCCTTTCTACCCAGGTTACTTTTAACTTCAGCATCCAATTCATATCGTGCAACAAGAAACTTGGTTTTACACACATATATTGGGTCTAGGTTATACTGTAACGCATTTGACATGTATGGGATTGCCTGTCATCTAGGGGAGGGGGTAAAGGGAGGGAGGGGAAAATTCAGAAAAGAAGTGAATACAAGGGATAATGTTGTAAAAAAATTATCCATGCATATGTACTGTCAAAAATATAATTATAAAATTAATAATAAAAAAGGACTTCCCTAAGATTACAAATTGCTAATGAATCACTCATCTGTGTTAGCAAAGGAGGTTACCACTTCAGGAACTCCATATACTGACATACTCATAGGTCTAGTCTATCAGTCAATGAGCATTTAATAAACACCTACTGTGTACCATGTTCAGTGTTGAACCCTTTACTATACTCAGAGACAAAACAGAAAACAGACATACATTTCAATATCAAATTCTATTTACTATCTAGCATCATTTACCATGAACGTGAAGGGAATAAAGACAAGTTGTTCTTGCTGACGCAGCTTCAATGAACTGAGAGTATCTTATAGCTAGGTTAATGACCATTTCATTATCCATAGGCTATTGGCTTGTACAAACTTAAAATTATTTCCCCCTTTTAATAGTTGCAAAAACTGAGGCTCAGATGATTAAAGACATTTGCCTAAGGTCACAGAGCTACTGAGGGGCAAAGCTGGGACTAGAATTGATTAGAGATATTCTGATGAAAAGACTGGGCAAGTAATGTATTCTATTTTCTCTTATCTTAATTTTGTTCTGATACCCAGAAGTATAAATATAAACTGTGAATGATATCAATTGAATATTTTATTTCATTTTAGAGATAATCGATGTGGATGAAAAAAAGCTCCTTAAGTATCAGAATGTTTTTTTGTCTTTTTTTTTTCATCCCTAGCATTTGGCACAATGGCCAGTACTTAATAAGTGCTTAGGAAATGCTGACCAATCAATAAATATTTACTCAATTTGCTGATCATGATTTCCATTGTTAGTATAATTTTCAATTCTACATTCTTGGACTTTGGTTCCATTAAAAAAAAAAATTCTCTTATCAGGATATTAACTGTTGACTTTTAACAGTATATTGAGAATCTAATTCTTCCTTTTAAAAACTGTTTTGCTGACTATTGGAGATTTTATACTTTATGTCAAGACTACAAGGAGCCGGAGCCATGGGCTTTCATAGATAGTTTTTTAACAGGAGCCAACAAACTATCTCCAACCAGGAAAGCTTGAGTAGAGCACTCAGTGTAAATTGAAGCTACAAAGGAGATTCAAATGTATTCCTCAGGAATATTATACTCCCTCCTCCAGCCTATGCATCCATAATATCACTTCAAGCTGTATTTTAGTTAGACTAAAGTAATTCTGACTATTGTGCTTGTCAAGATTGGAACTCCCAAAGGAGATCAACTCCCGTCATCTTGTCAGGTTAGGACTTCCTAAAATGGGTCATCTCCTGGCCCCTGGACTTAGCCGGCTCTGGAGGGAAAAGTGACACTGGTGATTTGCACAGCCCTCCCTCACTTACATCTCTTGCCTGTCATAGCATTACCTCTCTGATGTCATGGTTTCTGCAAGAAACAAGAATAAGGATTCCTGGAGAATAGAAAGTTTCCTCCTCATGTATCCACTAAACCAACCATAAGGTTCTATGCAACATTGTATGAATTCAGAGACAGGAAGACTTTGGTTTAAGACCTGTCTCTGATACAGATTGGCTATGTGACCTTGGGGAATCCACTTAACCTTTCCAAGTCACAGCCATTTCCTATGTGAGATGATAAATTGGTGCTCATTTGTATTGATAGAAGGAGTCCTTCACTGGTATGTTCCTATACAATGAAATCACAGCTCTAGTTTAAAAAAAATAGGAACCACAAAGACATTGAAACAAAAACAATTCAAAGAAACATCTGGATTCCCTGCTATACCATGCAGTATGCAGCAGCTGGATAGCTCCCCTTCTTTGTCTGCCCAAGAGAATGAGGCTGCTCAAAATATCCTGTTTTGGAAGGTATATACAGAAGTAATAATCTGATCATCAGATGATTGTTTTGTATTTTTGTCAATAAATGCAACTAAAACTCCAAACAAGTCACATGTTTGATTTTGGATAAAGAGCTTGTGGCCTTTATCTCTAGAATATTATCTCTCATGATTCAATCACAAGATTGATAAATCAGTAGATTTATCCAGAGAGAGAACTATGGAAATTGAATGTGGATCAAAGCATAGTATTTCCACTTTTGTTGTTGTTGTTGTTTATTTATTTTATTTTATTTATTTTTTTCTTTCTTCTATTTTTCTTTTCCTTTTTCACATGATTTTTTTTCTTGCAAAGCATAATAAATTTGGAAAAATGTTTAAAAGAATTATATGTGTTTAACATATATTGGATTCCTTGCTGCTTTCTTGGGGAAGGGAGAGCAGGAGAGAGGGAGAAAAAAATTTAAAGAAAAAGTTTTGCACAGGTGAATGTTGAAAACTAACTTTATATGATTTAAAAAGATAAAATATTGTTACTCTTTTATTGTCTCTCCTTTATTACTTGAATGCCAGCAGGTATGAAGAAGACAGAGAAAGACAATGAGCAGAGTCTGGTAGATTAATGCCTTTTGAAATCACTTGACAATTAAGGCTGTGCAGCTAGTTAGTTTTCTCCTCTTGATGTGGCTAGAAGTCTGGAACCAACTACAAAAATGTAAACATATTCCAAGTCCACGCAGGGATTGCATTGCCAAGTCTTATGTGAAAATTCAATAAAAAAGGGCTTAATGGTCAGTCTGTTGGTACACACTATAGAGAATTACTATTATAGAGTAAAGCAATTTTATTGGAAGAATGTGCAAAGGACAAGAAGAATCATTCAACACTTGCCCTTATAGTTGTGTTCACAGTAGACTGCATTAGCCGTCCTATCAGTCATGTGTCTGTGTGGGAGAATATTCCATACAACTACCATAGTCAAGACTCTAAACAATAACATATATGTTGAAGGAAGTAGTACATCAAGTTTGCAATTATTGTATGCTTATAGAAGAACCCACTAAACATTAACAACTATGATGATGTATTAAAATATTGAAGTTAGGACAGGAAATGTGGTAGAGTGGGAAGTTCATTGAATTTAGAATTAAATCTACCTAACCCGTTCACAGCTGTGCTGACACCTACTATCTACTATGTTTAGATCAATTAATCAAGGTACATCAGGGACTTTTTTTTATCTCTTTGTGCTAAATAACTAGGCACTGAAAAACAAAATTATTCCTATTTTTTAAGAAGCTTACAACCTAAAAAAAAGCAAACACCAAATTTTTCTGTTTATCTCTCTACTTTTCCATCTGTCTGTCCATCTATGCATGTACTTGTATTCTTAATAGATATATATATGCATATATGTGTACATAAACACACACATATGTATATATATATATGTATATATATATATACTTCTGACACATATAATTTTGTACATAAATATAAAGACAATAAATAAAAATAACTACTATATAGTTTGCAAGGGAAGGTCTTATCAATTAAAAATGCTTCATAAAGAATGTGATGGGGAAGATAGAGGAGTCGGCTGATAAATTTCAAGTCTCCCAATTTCCCCACAAATAGAACAAATGTGCATCTCAAAATGAACATATGCTGGTGAAAAACCAAGAAGACCTGGGGCAGAACAGGAGTCCTCCTCCTGATGCACTACAAGATATGAAGAAAGATCCAGGGCTTGGATTAACCTGTCTAAAGTGGAAACACCTCTGGGTTAGCTCAGCAAAAACATTGAGTGGGGATCCCTCGGGTTGTGGCTGGATCCTCAGCAGGAATCACAGAGAGTATCATCTCCCGGATTATTTGTAGAGTGGGGATTTGAGTCTGGGAAGATAGAGTGAACCTTGACTGATGGGGAATTCCAGGTCCAGCTGTGCTGCAGCCCTGGGTGAGAAGGAGCAGCACCCCAGAAGTACAGAAGCAATGGGGCAGGGGCATTGCTGGCTGTGAGCACTGGCAGGAGGGTGGAGTTCTTGATTTTGGATTCCTACTCAGAGTGGAGAACTGGAGGGAAGCTTGAAGCACCATTCCCCCACCACATGGCTAGAGGTGCTTACACCATTAAAAAATGAACTAGAAAAGAAGAAAGAATTCTACTATTAAAACACATTATAGGAACAGTGTAGAGCAGGGATGGATTCATCTTCAGAGGAACTTTTAGTAAAAAAACAAAAAAATACTTCAACCTCAAATGACTCCCTGTCCTTAGAAGAACTCAAAATAGGATACAAAAAGTAAATGAGAGACATTGAGGAAAAAATAAATAAAAAAGTTAAAATCATCCAAGAAAAACAAAATTATTTTTAAAAAAAAGTTAACCAACTAGAAAAGGAGGTACGGAGTCTGAAAGATAAAAAATAACTCTTTGAAAATTAGAATTGGGCAAGGGAAAGACAGTGAAGCTATGAGAGACCAAAAAATAATAAAACAGATTCTAAAGAATGAGAAAACAGAACAGAGTATGAAGCAACTCATGGAAAAAAACAGACCTGGAGACAAATCAAGAAAACAGAAGAATAATTGGACTGCCAGAAAGCTGTGACCAAAAAAAGAACCTTGACAGAATAATGCAGGAAATAATCCTTGAAAATTGTTCTATTGTGATAGAAGATGAAAGGAAAATACAAATACTTTCTCTTGAAAGCATCCACTCATCACCACTTCAAAGAGATCCTTACATAGGGATATTATAGCCAAATTTTGAAACTACCAGATCAAAGACAAAATTTTGCAAAAAACAAGAAAAAACAATTTAAATATGCTGGAGTTACAATTAGAATTGTACAAGACTATTCAACAGCTACAATAAAATACCACAGGTCTTGGAATCATATCCTCAGACAAGAAAAAGAACTAGACCTGTGGCCAAAAATATCATATGCACTAAAATTATTATAATTTTAAATGAGAAACAAATGGTTATTCAGTGAACTTGCAGATTTTCAGAACTTTCCACTAACCAAAACTCGAACTTAATAGAAAATTTAACATATAAGAGAGTAGCAAAGAACAATTTTAAGGAACTCAATATGAACAAACTGTTTAAACATGGACAAATTATTTATGTTTTTTCTACATGTGGAAATATATACTTTATATTTAAGATTTACATCAAAACTAAGGTAAGCTCAAAAGAAAGACTGGCGGAGTGAAGGTAAAAATAGCAATCATGTTATACAAATGAGGTGCAGAGGAAGAATAAGACACAGGGGCATTAGAGGGGGGAGGAGGGCTCATAGTTCTGAAAACCTACTCACATCGGGAATGGGTTCAATAGGCAACAATACATATATGCCATGAAGGATATAGCACCCCTCCAAAATTAACAAAGAAATAAGGATGAAGGGATAGACAGTTGGGGAAGCAAAGCCTGAGGGAAGAAGGCAAGGAAGGGATTCTTGGGTAGAGGAAGTTAAGTGATAGTAAGCCAAATTATAGGGAAGGATTTATTGAAAGGAATAGAAAAGACATGGGTATATTTGGAGCATGTGTGTGTTTATGTATGTATATAACTATATGTGTATACATAAATATGTCTAAACTCTTGCTTGGGCGTGGTGCACCAGATGAAAGGGAGATATGTGTGTGTCTATGTGTGTGTGTGTCTATGTGTGTGTATGTATGTGTATGCATATATCTACATATGTATATATAAATATATTCCTTCTTAACTATAGTTTGCTTGGGGGTAAGGGAGATAAGAATGGGGAAAAGGAATAAAGAAAATGAGGTACACAGCAGAGAACAAAAGAACACAAAAGAAAAGATGGATACTTGTTTTCTTCTCACATATATATATATATATATATATATATATATATATATATATATATATATATATATATATATACTTTCTTAAATTTGACATTTTTTTGTTATATATTTTTTAATTCTCCTTGATCTTCTGCTGGGCCCATAATAGTGTTCTATTTTTAAAATTTTGTTCTTTATTGATTTTCTGTTTATATTTTTGCATATTTTGTTTCTTCAAATAAATTTTGGGGAAAAAAGATAAAAAAGGGACAAAAAATAATGTGGTGCCTGAGCTGCATTTTAAGTAAGGGTAAAATTTTGTGATGTAGAAGGGGAAGAAGAGAATGCATTCCATATAGGAAAGATGGCCAGATCAAAAGCATGACAATGGGAGTTTTTGTATTATATGTAAAAAACAGAGAGAAAAATAGTTTGACAAGATTTTATAGTGTGGGATAAGGGAGTAATGGAAAATGAGACCGAGATTAGTACCAGGTTCTGAAAGATTTCAAAAGCTAAACAGAAATATTTCTGTTTTATTTGTGGAGAATACTGCTAAAGTTTATTGCCTAGGGAAGTGACATGGTCAGATTTGCATTTTATAG
>NC_133622.1:229004110-229049110 GCF_048593235.1 Sminthopsis crassicaudata | reverse complement strand
CCCTGCATGTATTCATTAAGTATATTTCCTGCTCAGTCAAGGGAGGAAGTTGAAGCCCGGTGGGGTGAGCCTAATGGTTAGAGTGGCAATGATGGTTTGGGTAGATGGGAGAAAATAATTCCCTTTTGACAAATGTAATTAGGAGGTCCAGAAAGTAAATTTGCATTACTGAAGATGTGCTACCATCATGTGATTTCAAATTATTATAGAGGAAAGAAGATTATGATTCTGGGAGTTAGGATGAGATTCTAAACCTATCTCTGCTAGGATGGGGACCATTTAATTTTGGACATTTAAGTCACTTTGCCCTCTGGCTTTACTTGTTTCTTTAGAAACATGAAAAAGTGGAGTATTGGATCCCTAAGGCACTTTACAAACTTTCAAACTCCACTTGTCCACAATCATGACTTATTTTGGTATATACACAAATAGCTAATGTGTACAGAGTTTCCAAGATTACAAAGCATTTTCTTCACAGTAACTTCATCCACTGAATGATACTGGTGGCATTATACTATTTTTGTTCTAAGTACGGAAAAATGAGACTAAGAAATTGGAAGCATCTCACTAAAGTTCTTTACCCAGTGAGTGAAACAGTGGCTTTCAGGGCTTAGGATTCAGAACTAGAAAAGGCCTTAAGGATTCTCTCGTTTGACTCCTTTGTTTTCTAGATGTGGACACTGAAGGCCAGAGAAGTAAACTGAAGAGATTTGTAATTGCAAAAATTGTTTTGTTTTTGTCTTTTTGTCCCCAGCATACAGGTGCTTAATAAATGCATGGCTTGATTGGTTAGGTGAACTGTAACTAGGGCCAGGACACCAAGATTTTGCATCTCGGTACACAAACCCATAAGGCATTTATATCCATCATCACATAGTGACAATATCAAATGAGGAGAAGGATTGGCTTCAATGACAACACCAAGGGTCAGCTACTCCCTGATGGATGGAATAAGCATTTATTAAACACCTGCTGCCACCCGTCAGGCTCTGTGCTAAATGCATGTACCAATATTCTCTCATTTGAGCCCTACAAAGACCATGTGAGGTAGGACTTGCATCAGGCCTAGTTGATAGATGAAGAAACTGAGGCAGACATAGGTTAAACAACAGCTAATAAGTGTCTGAGGTTGGATTTGAACTCAATTCTTCTTGACTTCTGGCTTAGTGCTCCCTGCAATCTAGCTGGATTATCCCACCACACCCTATAATTTCCCAAGAGAATTTGCCATGTTCCAAATTCACTGGATTCTCCTGATAAAGTCTAAGGTATTTTCTCCCACTCAGAGTCTTAACGTCTCCCCCATCCTTTTGGTGCTGACTGCCTTGTGACTTTGAGCAAGTCACTTAATTTAAACTCCGACCCTTGGTCTGCTTATCTGTAAAATTCAGGGGTTGGATGAAGTGGCCAGTCTGAGGTATTTATCCTACTCCAGTTTCATTTTTTGGTATTGTCAAGAATTTTTGGAGTCCCTTTCATGACCACAAGATATGCTAGCCACATCTTCCATAAGAAACTTGCCTAAAGTTAGTGGTACAGGCAGAATTTGATTTCAAGGTCAAAGCATGGATTCTTTCTCCATCACTTTTCAAAATATAAACTGCAATCTCTTTGGATGGAGTTAGAAGGATAAATATCATATTCTATAATTCTCTTAGACAAGTATAGTAAATGGAATCAGAAAGATCTGAGTTCAAATCCAGATTCAGACACTTTTAGTCGTGTGACCTTGAGGGAGTGATTTCCCTTCCTCATCTATAAAATAATCGAACTTTCCTCAAAGGGTTGTAAAGATCAAATGAGATAATATTTTTAAGGGGCACATAGAAAGTCCATTTAAATTCTATGGATTATTGTTGTTGTTGTTGTTTTTATTAGTGCTTCACACCTGGACAAAAATTATATGTATAAGCTCCCCTTAGGAAGAAAGATTTATTCACTACCTATGAATTCTGTGACTGATGGCTCAGCTGAGTTATTTCCTTTCTTATTTCTTTATGCCAATATGATGTGTCTATTACTGTTATTTCCCTGCTATCTACATCAGCATAAAGTGGCTGCAAACTTGAATTCATTGTCTGTAATTCTATATTTTGGAGATTGACCTACTTTTCATTTTAATGTGTCAATCAAAGAGAAGTCTAAAACTTCATTACATGGTAATTCCAAAAAGGATCAGGTATTTTCCCCTTTTCTCAGTTGACTTGAGTGAATCTAGTTTGGCTCAAGGAAAGTTAAATGGCACCATTTGTCAGTATCGTGCAAAATTTATTCCCTGTTTGTCCCCTTTAGCCGGGGAATATTTTTGTCATCAATACATTTCTTAGAAAGTTATTTTTATTGGTACTTTGAAATCATGATATTTCATTAAAAATATTGTTTCCATGAACTTCAGTTGAGATCAGTTAATTTGGAGATGACTCCATCAATCAATCAAAAGGTATTTATCAAATGTCTACTATGTGTCAAGACATTATAAAGGGCTCTGGAAATTGAAATACAAAGAAGGAAGCAACTGAAATTTGTAAAGAGCTTATGTTCTGATAAATAGGACAACTTTTAAATATAAAAGTTATATATATATATATATATATATATATATATATATATATATATATATATATATAATATACAAATATATTATACATATTACAAATAATATAAAGCATAAAATGAAAATAAGGACAAAGAATACTAACAGCAAAAGAAAAATCATGAAGAAGTGTGCTTAAGTTGTTTGTCAGATCTTAAAAGAGGATCTTTATGCAATTTAAGTTAAAAAAGGTGTTAATTCAAGGATATTGGATGACCCAGTACAAAGATATGGAGAAGGAGGTGGAATAACACTGTGTTTGAGTTCCAAAAAGGCTACTTTGGATGGATCACAGAGAAGAAGACTGAGTTACTGGGAATAAGAGGAGATGGATTTTTGTTATGGAATTGCTCTTCCTAGGCACGTGGCCATGGGAAATCATTTTCAACAAAGTCAGCTTCTGAACAAAGGGTCACAGAGCACTGAGATGATGAGCTGCCTGGAGGTCACTGGCATAATTTTCCTGAAGAGAAATGTAAATTGGACTTTTGTAACTATTCATCTAAATCATCACTAATTTTCTTGAAAGGAGCGAATATTACAGCCAGACACCTGGCACCTCAATTTCGAAAAGTAAGCTGAACAAATCCCAAATTTCATAACAGAGGGGATGAAACAGCAGCAACCAAATCCTTTACTGTATTCTGTGTGATAATTGGGTCAGATTCCAGGTAATAGTCCAAATATCCATTTTGTTTCACAGGAATATATAAAAGTTCAGATGAAAATATCTAAGGAGAAGTGTTACATGATAGAAATCCTTGTCCAATTAACCTCGTCTTAATTTCCTTCTGTCTCCTCCTCCTTTCACTCCAGGCAACTTTTGCTTAAGGGATCAGCATTCTGTAGTGGTTGGAATAGATGAATTTCTGTTGATTTTTTCAGATAGATTTTGGTTTATACATTCAATTTAGCTGAAAATTGTTCTTTGGCTGTCTTGTTCTCAGGACCGTAACTAGGGCTTCTGGAATCAGGGATAACAGCAAAAAGGGTTACCTAAAATCAACTTTTTAACTCAAATTCAGTTGGGGAATACAGGGGAGACCTCCAATTTTGGAATGTGACACCATAGTAGACAGAAACATGAGCAAAGAGCAAAGAATAAGACTGCTGCAAAAGATGTTGTTGCTAGGGAATAAAGGGAGATATAAGATAGGTAACCATTTAGGTGAGTACCTCCTAGATGGAGGAAATGAGAATTATCAGAATAGCAGTCTGCTTTTCAAAGCGGCAGAGAGACCAGAGATCAAATTGCCAACATTGTCTAGATTATAAATAAATCAAGGGAATTCCAGAAAAGAAAAAAAAAATACCTCTACTTCATTGATTATATTAAAGCTTTTCACTATTTCAACGAGATGGGAGTACCAGATCATTTCACTTCTCTCCTTAGGAACCTATATATGGTCCGACAAGAAGCAATTAGAATCAAACATGGAAGGACTGATCGGATTAAGATTGGAAAAAGCCCAACAAAACTGTATATTGTCACTTTATTAATTTAACTTACATGAAGAGTACATTATGTGAAATGCTAGACTGGATGAAAAAAAAAATAGAAATAAGGTTTCTGGGAGAAATATCAACCGTCTCAGATATGCAGATGATAGCACTCTGATGACAGAAAATGAAGAATTAAGGAGTCTCTTGATGAGAATGACAAGCAGAGTATAAAAGCTGGCTTGAAGTTTAACATCAAAAAAAAAAAAATGAAAAAGAAAAAAGAAAAAAAAAAAGCCCAAAACAAAACAAAACAAAAAAACAAAAAAACAAAAAAACTAAGATCTTGGCAACTGCTCCCAAACTTCCTGGCATATAGAGGAAAGAAGAAATGGAACAATGTCAGATTTTATATTTTGGGGGTCAAAGATCACTGTAGATGACAACTGCAGCCATAGAATTAAAAGATGCTTGCTCCTTGGAAGGAAAGCTATGGAAAATCTGAACAGCATACTAAAAAGCAGAGACGTGATCTTGCCGACAAAAGTCCATATAGTCAAAGTTAAGGATTTTCTTGTAGGAATATATGGCTGTGAGGGTTGAAGCAGAATGGTTGAAGCAGAAAGAAGAATGACACAGAATAGACACGTTCATTTTGTGGTGCTGAAGAAAACTTTTGATAGTCCCTTGAAGAGGAGATCAAATTAGTCAATATTTAAAGAAATCAATTCAGATTATTTACTGAAAGATCAAATTGAAGCTTAAATACTTTGGTCATATAGGAAGAAAAAGGACTCCTTGGAAAAAATCTTGATTTCGGGAAAGGTTAAAGGCAAAAGGAGAAGGGGACAGCAAAGGATGAGATGGATGGATAGTTTCATAAAAGCAAAGAACATTAATTTGGACAGACTTCAAAAGGTAGCAGGAGATCTGGGCAGCTAGATGGTGCAATAGAGAGAGCACTAGCTCTAGAATCAGGAGGACTTGAGTTCAAATTTAACCTTAGATACTTAACACTCTATGACCTTGGGCAAGTCACTTAACCCAATTGCTTTGGAGAAACAAAAGATAAAGGAAGACAGAAGGGCTTAGCATGCTATATAGATGAGATCATGGGCAATCAGAAAGTCATAAAATGACTGAACAATAATAACAAAAGTTCTGAAAGGCTTACTACCGTGTTTCCCCGATAATAAGACCTATCCCGAAAATAAGCCCTCCCCTTACTGTGTAAGATTCCTCTAAAATAAGCCCTCCCCCGAAAATAAGCCCTATTAAGATTGCTACTGTAGTGAAGGTGATCCCCTGAGCTACACACTACATTATGGTACCCTCTGTATGCACCGTCGTCCCCGTTCCTCCCCCCCCTCCACATGAAGCACATGCCGCGCTCTGAGCTGCATCCAATCAGAGCTGCAGCAGTGATATTGCTGGACATGACAGATTGGGTCCACTTCTTCTGAAGGAAATGGAGGCGCAAGACATCCAGGACTGAATTCAGGGTACGGACACTTATGATGATGTTGTTGAAGAAGATGATACGATCATTATTGAATAAAGGTACATTTTTTTATTCACATTTACCTGTTTATTAAAATTGCTGTCAATGTTCATTAAAATAAGCCCTCCCCTGAAAATAAGCCCTCTGGTGTTTTTCTGTCCAAAAAAAAAAATAAGACAGTGTCTTATTATCGGGGAAACACGGTACTATACTTGGAGTAAGTAACAACCTCTCTCTGCTTCAGTTTCCTCATCTTTTAAGGAGCACTGTGGATTGGATAGTCTCTAAAATCTGTGTAGCTCTAAATCCATGATCCTATGGGCATTAGAACCATGAGTCAGGTTGTGGCAGATTACTTAGATCAGCAGGCCTGGAGTCAGGAAAATGGGTTCCAATCCATTCTTAGATACTTACTAGATATGTAACTGGCATAGTTAGCTATTCTTTGTCTCAGTTTCCTTATCTATAAAAATATGCTCAAATAAAATATAATTAAAAATCCTCAGATTTAAAATATAAAAACAGTAGCACTTACTCTGCAGGATTGTTGTGACGATAAAATGAGATGATATTTCCAAAAAAGCACTTAGCACAGTTCCTGACTCATAGAAAATGTTTTATAAATTCTTGTTTCCTTCCCTTCTCCCATTACCATTCCAGGAAAGACCATGTTAACTAATTATTTTGTAACTCTATTAATCATCCTTTCAATCTGCCTTACTAAAACATCCCTCCTTGATCAATATTCCCTTACATGTTGTCTTCCCCTATTAAAATGTAAGTTCCTTGAGTGTAGTGGATATTTTGTTTTTTGAGGACCAAAAGATATAAATAAAAAAAAGTTTGCAAAATTTAAAATATTATACAAGTGCTACTTGTTACCATCATTCTTTACTTATATATTTAGAATATATCACAGTGTTTGGTATGCGATAAGCATTTAGTAAATAATTTTTGTTCAATCATCCATGCATTCATCTATAGGTCATCCATTGTTAAATGAAGATAGTTATTCTTCTGACTTTGATTCACCTTCCTTGCTTATTGAGCATCTATTGACTGCAAAGGAAAGAAAAGAAGGTGTCGTAGGTTACGTTGCCATTATTGCATACTTTACCATGTGGAGGAGAATGTTGTTCAACCTTTGTTTTCAAGGAAGATTAATGATATCATGAGGTGATCTTTACTTACACATGAATTGGATTTAAGTGAGGCAGTTTTATGTTTCAACTTCTTCTAGCATCACTGAAGACCAGATGACCAAGTCTCTTCCTTGTCTGATTAAGCTTCAAGTACTCCATAACATCTGCTTCATCCACCTCCATGGCCTTTGGAACAAATTATTCTCATGATCCCATTCTGCCAGAGATAGAAAGACAGATTTTGGCCAAGAGACTTAGGTTTGAACTCCCTTGCCTTCTCAGATGTATATTATATTCAATTACAAATATAAAAAACACTGCTATGGGCTTGTGAATATAAGAGGTGGACAGGGTTTTGAGAAGAGGAGGTAGGAGCATTTTATCATGATACTGATGAAAGAAGCCATGAAAAGTCTCTGATGAACCTTGGATCAAGGAAGTCACCTGCATGGAGTGTTATTCAACATGCTTTCTTTAGCTGGTATGGATCAGAGTAGACATGAGAACTTCAGGAGAAGCACAGTAAAATATATCACTCTCCTATACTACCTTGAGATCTGATACTTAAATTAGGAGTCGGGAGAAAGAAGTGGCCAGACAGGAATTTCAAGGCTCTTCTGGGCCACAAGGTATTTCCATAAAAAGTACAGAAACTGAATTAATTCACCTACCTATAAATTACCAATGCATAACCTCTTCTTGGCCCTACAGTTCAACAATACCTAGACACAACTCACTAAAAAGGTTCCCGTTGCCATTGTCTACGGTAACTGCCCCAAATGTTTTTCTCCTTTTTCCAGCTTCCCATTTCATTCCCAATCACAACATTTAGTGAAAAACTTTTGGCAGATAAGGATGAGGGAGTCTGAAAGGGCTTCTTTTCTTTCTTCTGTTCCTTCTACTGCTGTTTCTATGAATCTTTATTAATTCACTGCCCTCTTTTCTAGGATTTGGGTCCAGAAATTATTGAACTCTATTATGTGTATTGCAGCTCAGTCTCTCCTGTCTCCCTCCCACCAATTTATAAATATACACACACACACACACACACACATATATATATATATATATATAATTTTTTTTTTCCCTAGTCCTCAAGAAGACTTCCCTCCAATTACTATCACATCTCTTTAATCTCCCTGGTTCTCAATTTCATTAACTATAAAATGAAAGGTTTATCTAGATGCCCTCTGAGTTCCTTTCCATCTTGTAGATCTATGATCTTATGATCAGTCAAGCAATAAGCATTTATTAAGTACTGTGCTTATCTTTTGAGAGGTCAAAAAAGTTGCTATTCATAGTTTAATGCCCAAATTCTTAAACAGTGAATCACAACCCCATATGGAGTCACGTAACTGAGTATGGGGGTCGTGAAATCATGATCTATTACCAGTCAGTGTTTGATTTGTATACCTATTTTATATATCTATATCCCTGGATTCACATAAAAATATCTTGCAGGAAAAGGAGTTGTGAATGGAAAAAAGTTTAAGATTCCCTGGTCCAATGGAAGACACAAAATATGGACAAACCAACAAAAAATGAAACAAAAAAGCAGCTCATGTACTACAAGATTCATATAGAAAGATGAAGGTTAATCCCCAAAGGAAGACCCTAAGATTAAGAATTGGGAGGATCATTTTATACAAGAAAAAACATTAGAGATTTGAAGGGAACCAAGAAAGTTAGGTAACAGGGATGAGAAGGAAAGCATCAAAAAAAAATTCTTGAAAATGCTTTATCAGGAATTGGAGTGTCATGGAAGAGGAAATAGTAAGGAGATCAGTGTAACTGGTGAAGTATAACATGTAAGAAGACTGGAAATGCAGGGGAAAGGCTTTGAAAGCCAAACTGAGGATTTTATATTTGATCCTGCAGATAATAGGGAGCCAACAAAGTTTATTAGAGCGATGATATGGTCAGACCAGCTTTTTAGGAAGAAGACAAGTTTGATATCTTAGTGGAGGACAGAGCAGAGAGGGGAAAGGCTTGAGGCAAGAAGAAACATACAGCAGACTATAATCCAGGCATGACGTGTTGAGATTATGAACCAGGTTGGCTACGATCTTACCCCACATGGAGTAAAGGGGACATGTTGTAGAAACAATAGGACTTGACTAGTGACTAGCTGTGGGGCTAGAGTGTGAGGTTTAAAGGGTGACAAGTAGGTTGTAAGCTTGGGTAACTGGGAGAATGGTGGTACTCAAAGTAATAGGAAATTAGAGGGGAGGGATTGGGAGAAAAGATAATGAATTAGGTTCAAAACGTCTATGGGATCTCCAATTCAATGTGTCTGCAAAAGCAATTGGAGATATGAGACTGAGGTCAGGACAAAGGATAGAGATAAGGGAATTATCAGCATAGAGAAAATAATTGTAAATTGATGATTTTTCTCTTAACTTCCCAAATTCCTGAAGATATGCCCAAATACCCCAAACCTCCATTTCCCCACCATATTCTTCTTCTCAAATGTTTTCCTCTTGCTTCTGACCTTCAAACTCTGCTGAAAACAACTGTCCATTAAATATCTTTTATTCACCATATCACCGTCCTCCGATGACTTCCAAGGTACCTTTCATTCCCAAATCTGTGATGCTAGAAATAGTAGAAGGTCTCTGTGTCAAATGATTTATCTATATTGCGATGTCTACATTTTTTATTTTGCTGAGACCTTTTTAAAAAAAAATTGACTTATGTTTCAAAATATACTCACCAGAGAGCTATCTAATATAACTAAGGTTTTAAAAAAGAGGGAGGCGAATTCAGCAAAATTAACCAAATCATCAGCCAAATATAAGATTATATAACCTAATCTTTCAGTTTTTTGCATAATTAAGGTCAAGTCAATTTAACAGGACTTTGTTTTATTAAGTTCTTACTGCTTTCTAGGTACTTTCTAAACACTGGGGATACAAAGAAAAAAAAGAAAAGAAAAGAAAGAAAAGAACAAAACACTCTTTTTCCTTGTGGAATCTAAAGTTTGAAAGACTTGGCTTCAAACTCTGCCTCAGACACTTACTAGCTGTGTGATCCTGGGCAAATCACTTAACTCTTGTCTGTTTCAGATTCTTCATCCAAATCCATGGGGATAATAGCACCATTTATCTTTTAGAGTGGTAAGAATCAACATAGAATATTATACATTTTAGTAACTTAAAGCATTAAATGCATGGTGTCTATCAATTAATATTACTAAGGCACAAAACATAAAAAGCTAGATATAGGTTATATTGGAGCAGTGAAATGGCACAGTTGATAGAGTCCATGTGGGGCCTGGAGTCAGGAGTTTAAATCTAGTTCTATTCACTTTGGTTTTCTTCCTTGTAAAATGAGCTAAAGAAGGAAATAGAAAACCACTCCAGTATCTTTGCAAAAGAAAACAAAACACAACAAACCAAACAAACAGCAAAAATCTGAAATAGGAAAAGGAAGAGTTGGATATGACTAAAAAAGGAGGAGGAAGAGGAGAATGAGAAAAAAGAACAAGAACAAGAAAGTCAGGAAAACTAAGTGGTAAAATGGGGATGGGGCAGATCATTTCAGGCATGGGAATCATTTCAAAGCCAGCATTGCTGGATCTTAAATTGAGAAGAGTAAAATGTAATAATACGGTAAGGCAAAAAGGAGTCAGGTGAAGGAGGAGTGGGGTGGGGACTGACATGGATGAAGAACTTGAGAGGAATGGTCAGACAGATGGAAGAATAAGAACAGATAAATGTCATGGAAACCTAGAGAATATCTGGGAGGAGAATTGTCCAAAAATTCAAAGAAATAAAGAAGGATTAATATTGATATGTCCTTGAAATTTGGCCTCTAAGAGATTATTGGTAACTTTATAGAAGGCAGTTTCATTTGAACAATGATAGTAGAAGCCAGCTTGCAGAAGGTTAAGGAGACGTTGAGAGGAAAGGAAGTGGAAACATCAAGCATAAAAGTCTTTTTCAAAATTTTGGCTGCAAAGGTGAGGTTAGATACCCCACTAAGATAATTGCATTATCTCTAAGGTTTCCTGCCAAGGCCTTTTTTAAGCTTTTCTTCAAAACATAGCCACTTAATTTCCTCATATGTAAGATACAATCAATTCCTGCCCACCCACCGAACCCCCTCTTACTAAGAGATACAAAGCATTTGACTTTGGCAGTGCTCCTGTGGCTCCCTTTCTTAGTGTCATGTCTACTTCCTGCCAAGCCAAGGTGGATATATGGGACCAAAACCTCAACTCTACCCCCTAAGCAAAGGTATGTCTTGGTTTTGCTTAGAATAAGCTTCACCGCAGCAGAAATCTCAGAACTTCTTTCGCTCTTTGTGACTCAGGCATCCTTTCCCATCTAGTCCAATGAGTTCCACTCAGTTCAATGATCATATTTTGATTTCTCATTATAATTCCATGTCTCTGCAGAGAATTATTTTAAGCTTAAATGACCTGAATTTTGTCCACTCAGGACCAGAGCTCTCATTTGTAAGTGGTTTTTATGGAACTAACTGTTCCCTATAATACTTTACCTAATATCATGTTTTTTTCCAGAAACCAATTAACCAATTAATATCCAACAGGCAATACTTGTATATCTCTTTATTAAAACAAGTAAGCTTAATAAAACATTAAACAAACATCAAGTCAGATATTGCTTTTAGGGCAATGTTTAAAGTAAAGGGACTCAAAGGTACAATTAGATATATTTCTTTAATTTTTAATCTAAGTGCTTACTCTAACCCTAAGTATAATGTATCTCCAATGCATAAGCTATTTTTTGTACAAAATTCCTTGAGAGATAAAATACCACAGCTAATTTGGTTTAACAACCCTCTGATCATTAATATTAGAGAATTTGAGTGTTGGAAGAAACCTTAGCAACAATATACTCCAATTCATACACAAATAGAATCCTCACTATAATACAGTCTTAAAGTGCTCAGCTGATCAAATGATCAGCCTTTCCCTTAAGCGTTACAACATCTATTGCCTCTTGGATTTCCTATTGTGGCTCTATATTCCAGGTTTGAATAGCTCTAACCATTAGGAAATTTTACCTGGCATGAAGCTTAAATTTACCCCATAAAATCTCCTAGACGTTCCTTCTGATTCAGGCCATCAGGGCCAAAAAGATTAAGTCCAATCCCTCCTGAACATAACAGCCCCTCAGATACTTTAAGGCAACTATCATGTCTCTCTGAGTCTTTTTTAAACTAAATATGTCAAGATCTTTCAACTGATTCTTATAGACAATGGACTCAAGCTCCTGCACTACTATTTACTACCCTACCCAAGGACCATTGAAGGGCACTATTCAAATTATTTTTTTAAAAATATTGTATATTGAGTTGAACATTATATCTCCAAGAAAATCTGAATAGTATAGAGCACAGTAGGACCATCAGTTCTCTAGTCCTAGAATCTATACCTTTCTTGATGTAAACCAAGATCACATTTTTTAGAGTACCTTATAATACTGAATCATAATGAACTTGAGGTCTACTAAAACATTTTGATGTTCTTATTAGAACTAGGTAACTATATCTCCCCCAATAGTCTATTTATTCAGTCCTTTTTTATACCAAATTACAAGACTCAACATTTTTCCTAGTCATGTCATCTTATTGTATTCACCCCTTGCCCTATCTAGTCTGTAAAGATCATTTTGGAGCCTGAATCTCCTATCTATTGTATTACCTAAAACTTCTAGCTTTTTATCATCTGTAAATTTGATATGCCTACAAACTTGTGCCTTTTTCGAAATTATGATATAAAAAATGACTATCTTAGGGTCAAATTTCTAAGGTAAACCACAGGAGATCTCTCGCCACATAAAAATAAAAATAAATGCACAATAAAATAAATGCACACAAAGATAGCAGAGAAAAGCTAGGAATTTCAGGCTGAATTCTCCTCCATTTACCTCAGGAACAATGATAAATCAAGCCACTACATGGATTCTAGAGTGACAGACCCACAAAAAGATGGAGTGCAACAATTTTTCAGCTTAACTTAAAAAGACTTCAGGAAAGGTCTATTTCACTTAGATAAAGGGGAGACTCAGCTCAGTATAGGCTTGATATGGGGGCAGCCTATTGAGAAGCTCTTAACCTCAAAACACAATAGCAGCCATGGCCCTTGGGTTCTGATTTAGCAGGCTAGTGGCACAGCAGAACTTTGAGAACTCCAACCCAAGTGCACAAAGCAAATTATAAATCCCAGAAACTTTGTAAACCAGGTGTGTCTAGGTCATTGGCACCTCAGATCCCAACACAAAAAAACTAGTGAAAAAAGCCTGTCTCTCTGCATAAGAAACTCAGGACAAGCTCCCTTATGCTCTAAAAGTAAAGTCAATTTAAAAAAGAAAAAGAAAAAGAACCCCACTAACAACCAATCAAACAAAAAAAGAATCCTGACCATAAAAAATTACCCTGATGACACAATAGATCAGAACAAAAACTCAGAAGAGGACAGCAATAGTAAAATATGTATATGTGAAGCCCTAAAAAGGAATACGAAGTGACCCCAGGCTCAAAAAGTTGTCTCTTGGAAGACAGAAAGGGTTTTAAAAATCAATCTGGAAAAAATCTATTTTCCAAAAATCAATTTATATTTTCAATAAAGTCAGAGGTGAAATAAGGATATCTATTATTCAGTATTGTACTAGAAATGTTAGCATTAATAATAATAATAATAAAAGAAAAAGAAATTGAAGGAATTAGAATAGGCAATGAAGAAACAAAACAATGATTCTTTGGAGATGACGTGTTGTTATGTTTAGAGAATCCTAAAGAATCAACTAAAAATAGTCCCTACATGAAATCATTAGCAACTTCAGCTAAGGTACAGGATATAAAATAAATCCACATAAATCATTGAGATTTCTATATATCACCAAAAATAAATGGAACCAAGAGAGAGAATGAAAAATTCCATTTAAAAATAATTGTAATCAATATAAAATATTTGGGAGTTTACCTGCCAAGAGAAACCCAAGAACTATATAAATACAATTGTCTAAACAATTGAAAAAATATCAATTTTTTGTTGGCTGGCAAATCTAATTTAATGAAAATGACAATTATACCTAAATCAATCTACTTATTCAGTCTCATGCCAATCAAATTGCCAATCAATTATATTATAGAGCTAGAAACAAAAACAATAACAACAAAATTCATCTAGAAGAACAAAAGGTCAAGAATATCAATGGGATTAGTGTGAAAAAAAGGAAGGTAACTTAGCCATACCAGACCTAAAACTGTACTATAAAGCAGCAGTCATTAAATCATTTGGGCCAAGAAATAGAATGGTGGATTAGTGGGTAAAGTTAGGTACACAAGAGACAGTGTCAATACAATAGTAATCTATTGTATAATAACCTCCAATCTCTAGAATAAGAATTCACTATTTGACAAAAATTCCAGTAGAATTGGAAAATAGTAGAGCAAAAACTAGAATAAATCAACATCTCATATCTTATACCAAGATAATATCAACATGAGTTCATGACCAAATCAGTTCCAATAGAGAAGTAATGAATTGAACCAGCTATACCCAGAGAAAGAACTCTAAAAGATGACTATGAATCACTACATAGAACTCCCAATCCCTCTATTTTTGTCTGCCTGCATTTTTGATTTCCTTCATAGGTTAATTGTACACTATTTCAAAGTTCAATTCTTTTTGTACAGCAAAATAACTATTTGGACATGTATACATATGTTGTATTTAATTTATATTTCCATATTTAACATGTATTGGTCAGCCTGCCATCTGGGGGAGGGGTGGGGGGAAGGAGGGGAAAAATTGGAACAAAAGGTTTGGCAATTGTCAATGCTGTAAAATTTCCCATGCATATCTGGTAAATAAAAAGCTATAATTTAAAAAAGGGGTTAGGATTTAGACCTATTTAGGTCTAAAGAGTAACACAATAAGCAAATTAAGAGAGCAAGAAACATTTTCTTCAGATCTTTGAAGAAGGAAGGAATTTATGACCAAAAAAGAAATAGAAAATATTTTGAAATGCAAAATGGATAATTTTTTAAAATAATTTTTATTATATATTTTTTATAATATTATCCCTTGTATTCATTTTTCCAAATTATCCCCCCCCTCCTTCTACTCCCTCCCCCCGATGACAGGCAATCCCATACATTTTACATGTGTTACAATATAACCTAGATACAATACATGTGTGTAAATACCACAAAATGGATAATTTTGATTGCATTAAATTAAAAAGGTTTTGCACAAACAAAACCAATGCAGCCAATATTACTAAGGAACCAAAAAGCTAGGAAACAATTTTTACAGACAATGTTTCTGATAAGGGCTTCATTTCTAAAATATGTAGGTGACTCAGATTTATAAGAATACAAGTTATTCCCTAATTAATACATTTTCAAAGGATATGAACAGATAATTTTCAGATGAAGAAATCAAAGCTATATTTAATCATATGAAAAATGCTCTAAATTATTATTGATTATAGAAATACAAATTAAAATGGCTCTGAGGGACCACCTCATACCTATCAGATTGGCTAAGATGACAAAAAAAATGACAGATGTTGAAAGGGATGTGGGAAAACTGGGACTCTAATGCATTGTTGGTGGAGTTGTGAACTGATCCAACCATTTTGCAGAATATTTTGGAACTATGGCTAAAGGGCCATAGAACTGTGCATATCCATTGATCAAGCAATACCACTACTGTGTCTGTAACCCCAAAATGTATCTACATCTATGTTTTCTTTCTCTCTATCATTTATCTATCTATCTATCTATCTATCTATCTATCTATCTATGTCTATATTTGTAGCAGCTCTTTTTGTGGTAGCAAGGAATTGAAAATGAAATGGATGCCTATCAATTGGGAAATGAATGAACAAACTGTGGTATGTGAATATAATAGAAGACAATTATGCAGTAAGAAATTATGTGCAGGACGATTTAAAAAAAAAAAAAAAAACTGGAAAGACTTACTTGAATGGGTGGTGGGTGAAATAGTAAGAACCAGGAGAACATTGTACACAACAGCAGCATTGTACAATGTTCTACTCTGATAGACTTAGCTTTTCTCAGCAATACAGTGATTCAAGACAATTCCAATAAAGTTGTAATGGAAAATGTCACCACATCTAGAGTAAGAACTATGGTGACTTAATACAAATCAAAGCATATTTTCATATATGAAGCCATGCTGTCTCTTGATTATTATTGATGCTATTTCCTTTTATTAATGTCAGTAATAAATATCTTTAATGGCATTTTCCCCAGAATTTTAGTAGGAATCAAAATTAACCTAGTTGGTATTTATTTACCTCCTTCAGTCAAAACTAGAGATAATGTTGCTATTCTTCCATCTTCAATGTCTCTTTTCCATGATCTTTCAAATATCACTGGCTTTGTCATCTGTGACAACATCTGCCAGTATCTGAGGATCAAGTTTATCTCTTCCAGGTGAGCATCAACAACAACTAAGTGTTCTCTTATTGGTGCATTACTTGGGGATTTATCCCCATTAGTAATTTTTGTTCTGGCATTTTCAATATAAAGGTCATTCTCCCCACAGAAAAAAACAAAAACAAAAACAAACAAAAAACAACGAAACAGAAACAAAATAAAGACTGACCAGCTCCACTTTCTCTTGGTTGTCAGTTACCATCATGGCATCTATCCAAAACAAATGTCCTATCCCTTTTTTGATTCTGTATTTTCTTCCAATAAAGCTTTATTTTTTTAAACTTTCTTTAGCTTCCTTTGTCTGTATCAGTTTATTTTGAGTTTGGCATTCCAGACACTATTTTTATAGGATTGTGCTGTGTTCTCATAGTCACCTTCTGTTATCTGGCCTTGATACCATTTTCCTGCATATTTCATTTAAAAAAAACCCTAAGATGGTTGGTGAATTCTTTGTGTATACACACTGATCTCTTCAGACAAATTTGTTTTACTCCTTCTCTTTGGAATTATTTTCTTTTGTATCTTCAGAATTTCATTCTTGAGCATCCCCACTCCTCCAGAGCTGATTTCCCCTCAAAGCATCTTAGAATATTGTTTTTTACCCACTTAGAATTTTTTTTGAAATCTGCTCTTCTAAAATAAAGGGTACATGTCAGACTGCATACAGATTTCCATTTCTTATTACATACATTAGCATGTGATAGTCATTTCCCCCAAGTTTCCTGTCATTTCCACCCTCATATTCAGTTCTACTTTGTTAATGAGACTTAGATTCAGATATAAACTGGTGTAGTGTAAAGTAAGTAAAATAAGAACAATTTATGCAAGAATGACAGGAAAAATGATGGACTCCAGATACAAAAAGAAACACCTTTGGACATGGTCACTGCATGGATTAAGTTTTCTTTGATAATGTTCTTTTTCCTTTAACTTTTTTTATTTCCTTTTTTGTTGTTTTGTTTTTCTTGTTTTAACAAAAATAAGATCCATCCACATTATTCCTGTGCTTTTGCTTTATTGTTATAATCTATGTAATGCAACAAAATAAGGATTAAGGTGGAGGATCATCCATGATGCAGTTTGGGAAAGGTACAGGCTGTAGTTACAGTGCATTAGAAACAGAGTTAAAGGAATGAATAGGAATAAAGGATAGCATTCACAAAACATGTCCCCTTCCTAAATAAGATGCCCTGGTTTCCAGGATAATCTTTTGTTTGATTGACATACTCTTAATGTGAAGGTAAATCAAAAAAAGCTCCACTTCATTGGGCAAACAATTTGTGGGTAACTTTTGGGAAGAATCGGTAAGTGGGCAGACAGGTTGGAGGAAGTATTCACATTGGTTATTAAATCACAGAGCCACTGGAAAGTTTGAATATTATAATTAAATCATTGGTCTTTGGCTTATGTTGGTGGAAGAAAGGCTTCCAGGTGTCTTGGTGTTAGAGGTCCTTGGAAAGGTTTTCTTTGACACTGGCTATAGGAACTGTCTATAGGACAATCACTTCTGCTATTATGTATTCTTTTTCAAAACCTACAGAAGAAGGAATCTTCTTTTGGGTTGATCTCCATTTAATTTCCTCAAAGTTTAAACCTCTTTCTAGGAAAGAGGAGGAAAAAAAAGAAATTCACAACTACCATTTTGCTTTGAGGACTATAATCAGAGGAAGTGTTTTGTCACTTTCTCCAAGAGTACAAAAACTCTTTCCATTCTCCTCCAGATCAGGTCGATTTGATCTGCATATAATGCCATGGTCCCTTTATTAGGAGACTCCACTTAGATTACCTTGGGAAGCAGCATTACATAATTGCTATTAAAAATAAAGAAAGAAAGAAACCAGCTTAACGGGACTATAGACCTTGAAACTGAATGAGGAGCTTGAACATAAAAAGTAAAACTATCAAAAAATAACATTTTGAAGTGTAAGAAATGCTGAACTTGGAGGTAGCTATGCTCAGTTTCTATTATTTGCATGATGATGATTTTGTGTGTAAATTATTTTATCTTATGAGCCTCAGTTTCTTGGTCAGTAAAATGCCTTGACCTTGAATGTTTCTCCCTTTGCTAAATATCTAATCTCCTGATTGTCATAATATCCGAAACTGAGAAGAGGGCAAAATAATAAAAGAAATAATTATTTACATTGGAGGGAATTATCATGTATGGCAAAGTTCAGGAGATTTGAAGTCAAAGGACTTGGATTCATATTTCATCTCTGTCACTTACTATCTGAGTGACTTGTGGAAGTCACTTAACCTTACTGAACCTCGTTTTCTCAAGTTGTGGAATGAGGAAACTCATTTGGACAGCCACTGAAGTTCCTTCCAAATTCAAAACTGGGATTTAGTAACATTTAATTTTGTTCTTCTCACTTTCGTTTCATGGTAGAACAGAAAGTTCACTAATTTTTGGCCTGTTTTCATACCTTTATGACTTAGGACTTCATGGAACTCCAGAGAAGGGACAGAGAAGGACGTAAGTAATCTGGGCCTCATAAAGAAATGTTTTTATGAGGAAGATAATACCCTAGATGGATTTTGTACAATTTATTGCATCCTCCTGATGGAAGAGCTTAATGTAAGAGTAGTAAAAGATGCCCAAATGTGAGGCCATCAGTCACTGTGAGGAAAGAAGACTGAATGGATAAATAAACCATCAATGATTTGTTTTATGTCTATAGTCATCTGACCACAACCCATTCTAATATTTCAGCACAAAGATATTTATGGACAAGCGTTAGTATCCCATCACACACCTCCTCAGCAGTGCTAAGATGCCCTTAATATATATTTCAAGCTATTTTTATTTGGTTGTAAAATGTCTAACAGTTAACATTTTAGCCAAATTCACTTCACCTCCAAGCTAAGCAGGGACATTGAAGACCTTAGAATTTGTTAATTAATTGCCAAAAATGTGTCCCATTTTTAAAAGAATGTCATCAATAAGGCTCATTATTGAAACATACTCTGACAATGAAACGCTCTTTAGAAGAATACAAATTATTTTTGCTTATTTTAGATGAAAAACCTGATAGTTGACTCATTCAAAGTTTCTTTTTTTCAGCACTTAATGGGAAGAAATATATTTGTGCACATATATATATATATATATATATGTGTGTGTGTGTGTGTGTGTGTGTGTGTGTGTGTGTGTGTGTGTGTGTATTACATATACAAGGTGTACAAGGAAATGGATTTTTCTTATTGAAATGTTCTGTTGGGGCAATGTGAAAATATTATTTTTTTTTCCTTTCAATTTGATTTGATGAGTAATGGTTGTTCGTTTTTTGAAGCAGTGCAAAGAAATTTGGATCTAAAATAAAACCAACTTAGGTTCAATTTCAGGTTCCGACTGACATGAATACATTTGTGATGTGAAGAAAATAATTTAATATCTTAGGGACTCGATTCTATCATCTTTAAGAAAGATGAAGGTGAGTTCACAACTTTTCCATCTCCAGATTTATAATGCCATGACCCTGAATCACTTGATTATTGTGCAGGTCAAAAGGTATAAGCAGCTTAATTACTCTTTGGGCATGCAACTCAGTTTCTTCATTTATAGAATGCAAGGATTGGAGTAGATTTTTGTTAAGGTTCATTCAGAACTAGATCTTTGATCCTCCACCAGTAAAGACTTATTCTTATGTGTCATCATGGCAAGAAAGTGTGCCTAAGTTGTCCAAGTATAATCTCCAGCAGACTGTCAGGCAGCAAATGTTTTGTGTATGAGTCTAGTAATTAATTGTAGTCTTCTTGCTAGAGAACCAACTGAGCTTATTGTAGAAAAGCTCTTGAACAGAGTTGAACATAGGGTGATGAAGGTCCTTATGATCTTAAAGACTACATGTAAATATCCCTTTGTTTTAAATCATTTGACGATCATTTTTTACATTGTGTAGATACAACCAGTGAAACAAATTGTGGTTATTTTGGGGATTATCACTGGGGAATCACATTTTAGAGTAGAAAGGGACCTTGGTTGTCTTTTCTAACTCATTCTTCAAATAGAATTTCTATTACAAAATATGTTAAAAATGGTCTTCCCTCTTCTTTTTAAAGACTTCAAATGAAAAAGTAAATCCACAACTTCAGTTCATTCCATATTTGAACAACTTTGGTTAGAAATTGATGTGCAAAGAACTTAAGAGAAATTTATAATTTTTATACATTAGTCCTGTCAAATTTCCTGAGAAACTCTAAGACTCCCTCACCCTACAGCACACTCTCAAAATATATGCTCTTATTATTTATTCTTCCTATCGCCATTTTATGTAATCAGATATGGAGAGGATCATTTATATATCAATAGAGAAAATGACCATGTTACTGGAATCACAGATCTTTTAGCATGGGAAAATTATGTATAGTCATGCTATTTCTACTTGGATGCATTTACAAATGTTACACAGCCAACATCACACATATTTCAAATATTTCTAATTCCAACAAACATTTGTATAATTATCCACTTTTACTAATTAGTAGTCTGTGATCCTGAGACTTTGTAGTCAAGCCATTCTACATCTCTTTGATTCAATATATTATTTTTTAAATGCCTAAATAAATGTGTTTTCAATTCAAGAGTTCTCTTCAACATTTTAGATCATAAGCTCCAAACCCATGGATTGCCATTCTATGTGACTATCCAAGTGATAATTAATATATAAAATTATGAAACAGGGCAAGCGTGTCTAGTTTTCTGGGTACTTGTTGGCAAATGCCTTGATTGGTGGTGAGAAACGGGGCAGCAATCATAATTTAATAATCACAGGGGGTACAGAGACAAGTGACAACAATGTTCAGAAGAAAATAGCATTGGAACAGGGATAGAATGGTAAAGCAATGTAGGTAGCATGGGAAAGAGTATGGGGAGGGGAAGAGGCAGAAAATATCACTCACATAACCGGGGATTATATAGTTGGGAGCTCTGAGCAGCATGGACCTGATGAATATGAAAGATTGCTTAGGAAGCAGGACTTTGAGGTTTCATTTTTATAGGATTTTTGGGAAGGAAAACAGACTAACTCTTACCTGTATCATCTTGGGTTTTGTTCCTTAGCATATCTAAATAAACTCAAAATTATAAGCAAAACTTTAATGGCACTTATCAGCAGCTTTTTCATGTTCTGCTGTTTTGGAATTGTGGAGATCTGAATTTTGTGTGGAATTTAATTAACACAGGATCATACAACTTGACAAGTAGCACCTAGATGGTTTCCCATGATTTAATAAATATTTCTAAGTTGCGAATTTTGGTTAATATATGATAGCCTGTAAATTGTGCTCCTTTGCTCTTTGGGATACTTTATATATGACATACAGGTTTCCCTTTGCAATCTTATATCCTGCCATTGCCCTTTGGCCACTTATAAATATCACTATAGATTGGAAAAGGAAAGTGATTGCAGAGACCAAAACAGGATGCACTTGTAACACAGTCCTGTTTATTGTTTTTCAGAAGAATTCCACCAGATATGCTAGAGGTCTTCCCTACCCATTTCTTCCTGATATTGTAAGCATTCCAGTGGTCCAGGGGTCATACCTCATTCCTGTCACATGACTAGTTCATTTTCTTCTAACAAACATTTCCTTGGCATTTTTTACTTTTGCTATTTTTTAGAGTTCCACAAAAGTTATGAATCAATAAATAAGTTAGCATATCCTGGCCTACTGTTACACAGCACTACCCATTGATCTCCTACAAAACTTAGTCCTAGAGCTTCTTCTCTTTACACTGTCTTGCTTGGTGCTCTCATTAACTCCCATGAATTTAATTGTCATTTCTATGTGATAATTCTTGATATATATATATATATATATGTAGTCCCATGAGTTCCACTGACCCCTCTTCCAAACTTCACTTTTACTGTCAACATCACCATTCACTTCATAGTTAGCCAGGTACAAAACCTGGGAGTCGCCTTCAGTTCCTCACTCCTTATCATTTCACATCTGCAGTCCATTGCCAAATCTTATCTTTTTCCTCACATTTATGTTTTCTTCTCTCTACTCACAAAGCCATAGTCCCAGTTTGGTTTCTTATCCACACTAGTTTGCAATTTTTTGATAATAATTAAAATATTCTCCTCTCCCAAATCTCTCTCCATTATAATCCATCCTCCATTCACCTCCCAAAATGATCTTTCTAAAAGATAAGTATTACCATGACACCCCTTGTCCAGTAATCTCACAATAGCTCCCAATTACCCCCACAATTAAATATAAGCATGTAACTGGTATTCAAAAGTTTTCATAAGCTCAGTCCTTCTACCTTGCTTGTTTTCTTATGTTCTGCTCTCCCAGTGCACTGTCACTCTCTGCAATCCAGAAATGCTACAAGTACTTGTGATTCCCCACATACAATACACCATCCTCCATTTTGGTAGCTTTGCATGCTCATGTTTAGACTGCTTTCCCCCTTCATTCCTGCCTCTTAGATTGCAGTATTCTTTTGGGACTCATTTCAAATCACATAATCTTCAGGGATTTTTTTCCCCAGTTCCCTCAACTCCTAATGCTTTATTCTCTCATATTGCTGTCCATTTTTATACATGGAATGCCTATGTCTAGTCATTTAGAATGTCTTCTTCATTGATATGTAAGCTTTTTTTAGAAGACAGAGATGATTTTTGTTTTCTTTGCATTCCTAGTGCATATTAAGTAGCATATATTAAGAGCTTAATAAGTGCTTATTGTTTCACCAAGCAACTGCCCACATCTCCTTGTCTCTTTGATCTCAATGGATTCTCAATTTTAATTCCTTGGAGTTATATTCCATGACTTTCTATCATATATCAACACTGGTGGAAAGTTAGTATTAAAAGATGGATCTTAGCTTTTATAGGAAGCTTAAAGTTAGGACAAGAATTAGTTCTTTTTCTAGCAATACAGCTCACTGTCTATTTTCTATTCTACTTCAAACCCAAGTAATTGCCCAAACATACTGTCTGTCCCAGATATAAATAGTGATGGACAAGCACTATATGGCACCTCTCCAAATGGGTGTTGAAATCTTAGGAATAAACATTCTTCATATATTCAACAATTGTGTTTGTGCATGAACAGGTTAAAGTCCTCTGAATGATTATGAATATTTTCCAAGATGCTCTGGGGATTTATCTAAGCAGTACAATGCCATCCACAAAAAACAGTATCTGGTGAAATACTCTTCATATGCAGGGACTCCATCCTTGACCTGGACTCTGTGCTCAATACCCTCTAACACAGTGGCAAATAGCCTTGATGTGTATATATCTCCCCGTTTTACAACTCAACTGACATTTATTATCAGGGGGTCATTGTACAGAGTTATTTCTGTTGTCATATCTTACAATGAATTTGGAATTATTTTTATATATGCAGGGGTCCCACTTTTTTCTTAAAGGGCCTATTAAATAGCATTTTATTTTACTGAATCATGGGGGCTATTTTGCAGTCACCAAACAAATTTAAATGAATTATAATAGTAAAATATAATAAAAATTGCTATATAATCTTATTTCTCTAGTTTTTCCAGTTAATTGTGGTACCCTCAAGTTATATATAGGTGACCGTCATATAGATTGTGTATTGATGGAAAAGAAGGCATTTAAATTGATAGCTATTGATGTTCTGATGACCCGCATTTCTAGTACTGATAAGATTTTTTCCATGCTTTTGATGATCTTCAGAATTCTTACAATAAACTATCAAGTTGAAGATATATTTAAAGATTTTAGCCTTCAATTGTATTGCTTAAATATGCCATAGAAAACTAAAGCAATAGGAGTAGAATGTAAACATCTTGAAAAAAGGAACTATAGTAATATTGTTTGAGAGATAGGTAAAGGGAACAGAATGCCTTGAATTGTCAACATGTAGAATAATGCTTGGTGTATGAGACTTGGAACTCAGATCGTATCAAATCAGAGCAGAAGAGATTTGTCTCAGGTGCCAGAAACCTTGGGGGGAGTGGGGAGTATTTCCCTACTGTCATCATATGTCATCTCCATTAAAGTGCTGGCCATTCTCTTGGACTTTTCCCTGACTACTTACTTCCAGGTTTTTATGGTGTTCACAACCCTTTGGGGTTCACCTTCTCACTTGGGTAGACTGCTCTAAGTTGGTAACCTTGACTAGAGATTAAACCACTCTGAATATCTGGGTTTAGCAGTTAGATCAGCATTTGTAGCTGTTCAAGCCAGCCAATGTTATCCACCTTTGTAAATTCTGGAACTTTCTTGAGTCCTTATCTTTCAGGATGTTCTATTTCCAAGGTGCCCCCACCTAAAATTCTGTTTGTTTTTGGTGAGATAGCACAGTTTATAGAGCACTGGATTTGAAATCAGAAAGATTTATGAGTTCACATATAGTCTCAGACAATAGTTATGTAACCCTGAGCAAGTCACTTTCTCTGTTTACCTCAGTGTTCTCATTTATAAAATGAGCTAGAGGAATAAATTGAAAACTGTAGAGTTCTGGTTGTTGTCTGGAGGTCTCTGGAGCAACCTCTGTTTCAGCAGATTAATGGCCATGAGAATAGAAGGTGTTAAAGTCCAAATTCTTTATTGTCGTCTTGCCTGGGGCCTGGGTCAGCTTTCTTGGAGGCCTTCTGGAGTCTTGGTTTCAGTGGAGAAGTGAAGGAGGCCAGCCACCACAGTGGTGTGAGATGGAGTGAATCTGTCACTCAATCTCATCCTGGCTGAGTTTGTCCCAGATTATATACTCTATTATAATTACATCATTGTAGGTGTGAAGCTTGTAGAACTATATTAAATACTAAGTACATGTACTGAACTAGAGAACTAGTAATCACCATGCTAAACTAGATAACCATCCTCTTATCAATTCCATTGAGTTAGCACCTTGTAAGATTCTTTGTTTCAAGTTCAGAGTTCTGGCCAATAATGCCTTCCACTTTTTCTTTTAGAAAATAGGTGATCATGCCCTCCCTAACTTCTCAGGGAGGTGAGAACCCCAAAAAGTAGGTGATCACACCTTCCCTGACTCCTCAAAAAAGGGATGAAAACACCAAAAAAGGAGGTGATCATTCCCTCCCTGATGTCTCAGGAAAGGAGATGAAAATCAAAGGAAAATGGATAATCAATCCAGATTAGTTAGTTCTGAAGGATTTTACTTGAAACAGATATACATAAATCCAACAACATGGGAGGTATTACATGTGCACATAGTAACACAGGCTAGTAATGATGTAACAACATGAATCAGCATAAGGAATTATACATGTCCATAAATTCTACAAATCGTCCAAAACCAATCTATTGTCCATTACTTCATGTGTCAGGAATCTAATGATTCCTGTAAAATTTGAAATCCCGTAATAGTCTCTTCATGTGTCAGAGAATCCTCCTGCAGATTTTGAAGTCCTGTATCAGTATTATCGTGTCTCAGAGAATCCAATGATTCCTGAGAGTTTTGAAGTTCTAGAAGAGTCTCATTATCAGCCATGCTCTTTCAGTGTCAGATGTTTCTTAGGTCTTCTTTGTTTGGATCTTGTTCTCCCATCCTGTCTTCTCACTCTATCTCTTGGCCTACATTGAGCTTTCAGATGCTCTACTTTACTATGATGAAAACATTGAGGAACCTCTCTGGAAGTCCCTTGCCAAGAGGAACCCCATCTTCCCATGTTCTGCATCATAGCCTGGGTATAAAAGACATTTGTGCCCACTGTGGCACAGTCTCTCATGATCCTTTGGCTTTCCCTTGATCTTGCTTTCCTGGGAGGGAGCACCATGCTTTGATAGCAGCAGCAGCAATTTGCTCCTATACTATCAAAGGGTAATTAATCTGTGCTGAAGTGTCTGCATACTGACCTTTACCTGCTAGTTGATCAAAGGTGATTTGTATATTAACTCCAGTTTGCCTATTTCATTGGGCTTGTATTCTGCATAGTTCACTATACTCCAAAAGCCAGAAGTTTTGTCCAAGTTCTAAATATGTCCTTGCTATAGATTTGCAGTCACTAGGGGTTACAATTTCATAAGCCAAATTCTCTAATACTATCTTAACATGTAGCCCCATAAAGAGTGCAACCCTTTTTTAAATTTTTAATAATTTCCAGATCAAAAGGAGAGTATCTTCTCCTGGCTTGACCTGAAGAATCAAATTCTTCAATCACAGGATATGTTTCTATTAAATTAGATATAGCCTGTCCTTCTTTTTTAACTTTAGTGCCTTTTGTAATCGTGTCATAGGCTACTTCATAGGTGGTACTGATTGTGTTACTGCCCTTCCCCCTCCTTCTCCCTCTACCCATGAAGGGTTAATTGAGGGGGGGGGCAGTGTCATGAGATGGGGAATGCCCTAATGGCTCCTGCTGTGAAGTACCATACTCCTTAATTTCATCAGAATTGTACTTAATTCCTTTCTTGTTTAATTTTTCATCCTTTTCACTTAGTTTGTCAGTATCCACCCCCTCCTGTATTTTCTTCTTTTTCCTTATTCTATAACTTATGCAATTTCCTAAAGCCAGTTGTATTAAGTTATATGTATAGGATGTTTCTTTAGAAGGACCACTATCATTGTAATATTCACATAGTTGCTCTCCTATTAATTTCCACTTGTCTGGATCTAATTATTCTTCCTTAGAGAACCAAGGAGATATGTATTTTAAATTTTCTAAAAGTTCAATGATCTGCTCCCAGTTACAATTAAACCTTGATTTTTTTTATCCTTATAACCATGCTTTCTACACATTTTCCTTTAGGTAGAAAAGGCTCCTTTCTAAACATTTGTCCCATTTCAACTGAAATACTAGTTTAGCTCATTACAAAGTTTCCTTTTTGTCTATTTTTGTACTTACCCTAATTGCTGAGTCATGGAGACTATTTCACTGAACTCAGGATCCTGTCAGGATCTTGGACTTAAATTCTTAGCCCCTCCTTGGGTACCAAAATGTAGTGTTCTGGTTGGTTTTTTGGAGGTCTCTGGACCAACCTTCATTTCAGCAGATTAATCACCAGGAGAACAGCAAGTGTTAAAGTCAAAATTCTTTATTGTCTCCTTGCCTGGGGTCTGGGGGACAGCTTTCTTAGAGGTCTTCTGGAGGCTTGGTTTCAGTGGAGAAGTGCAGGAGGCCAGCCACCAGAATGGTATGAGATGGACTGAATCTGTCTTTCAGTCCCATCCTGGCTGAGTTTGTCTCAGCTTATATGCTGTATTATAATTACATACGTAGGTGTGAAGCTTGTAGAACTATATTAAATACTAAGTACATGTACTGAACTAGAGAACTAGTAATCACCATGCTAAACTAGATAACCATCCTCTTATCAATTCCATTCAGTTAGCACTTTGTAAGAATCCTTGTTTCAAGTTCAGAGTTCTGGTCCATAACAGCAAACAGTTCCAGTATCTTTGCTAAGAAAAACCCAAAATGAGTCATGAAGAGGTAGACATAACTTATAGGAGTGAATGGTGACATTTTTGGTGAATTCCATTTTCTGCCGTCTTCTGGTGCTCATTAAAACCTTGGTTTTGGTCTTAATGAAAAACAACAAAAACCGAACACATCTTCCTCTATATCTTGGACATCCTTGGAGAAGGAGATTGTGTATTCATCTTTGTAGCTTTCCATTACCACTCTGTGATCTTTCATTCAGTATTTTTTTTTCTTCTGTTAAAGCTCATTCCACTCTGTCCTGTCCTTAGTTTGTTGTCATGTGGGGATGTTCATTTCACTTTCCTTCCTCCCTGATAAACTTAGTACTTAGTTTATTTTTTTTTTATCCCAAACTTTGTCTTCTTTAACCAGATCTCTTAATTCTTCAATTTCTCAATGTCCCCATCTCTGTTTCCAGGCTACCTATGCTGGTAGGGTCCTCCTTCAAAACCTTTATTCAGTTGAATTTGTTCTAGATGCCAGAACCTGTAGTGATGACTCTGCACATAATTAGGGGAGGAATACATCTTTGAGATAGGATTTCTTTTGAAAAAAGAAGTTCCTTTTCTCAATGCAGATTGTCACCTTGTGAAAGTGTTAATGAAGAATTGACTAGACAGAACCAGGAAATCATTATACCTCGCAACAGCAAGATTATAGGATGATCAATTCTGATGGACTTGGCTCTTATCAACAATAAGATGATTCAGGCCAGTTCCAATGGTCTTGTGAAGAAGAAAGTCATCTGCACTCAGAGAGAGGAGTGTGGGAACTGAGTGTGCTTCACAATAGGATATTTTTGCTCCTTTTGTTTGCTTGCGTTTTGTTTTCTTTCTCATTTCTTTCCTTTTTGATCTGATTTTTCTTGTGCAGCATGATAATTGTGGACATATATATGTATATATGTAGAAGAATATTAGATTACTTGTTATCTAGGAGAGAGAAGAGAGGGAAAAAATTAGAATACAAGATTTTGTAAAGGTGAATGTTGAAAATTACCCAGGGATATATTTTGAAAATTAAAAAAATAAATAATAATAATAATAATAATAATAATAATAATAATAATAATAATAAAGAATTGACTAGAGTACCAAGATAGTAAAGAACTCATTCAAGGTCAAACAACAGGTATGTATCAGAAATTGTATTTGAACCCAATCCTTCCTGAATATGAAGACAACTCTCTTTGGGGGGGTTGGGGAAATGCTGCCTTTCTTACACATGGTAAATACTTAATACATTATTTTTAATTAATTTAAATACTCTGATTACTTATGACTTTTTCAAAACTTACCCACAGATAATAGTCAATCAGTCAAGTCTGGGGTTGTAATTTTTCCATTTCAATCCCTGAAGAAGAAGAAGAAAAAAAAAATGAGTAATATGTTGTCTTACAAAGACCCTGAACCTAAAAATACCACATTACATTAGGGAGTGTGGGAAAGCAGGAACGATTTGTCTTCTTGAATTAAAGTTCTCGTTAAATCGGCTAATGATAATTGCCTTTGTGCCAACAAAGTCCTGGAAGGAGGAGTTCATAGACTGCCACATGGTACTAAACCAAGAGAAAGAATATGGGCAAGTACAGGTGGAAACAATACAAAAAGCAAAGCTCATCTGAACAATATGTTATTCATTTATTTCTCCGAGAAATTATGTGCTTCTCTCTACAACTTCCCTGCCAGGTACAAGGCATTATTGTTATAACCATGGTATTAACATCCCAACAGATTGTTTTCCAGTGCTCATTTCCCTATCCTGGGTAATCCAGGTGATAGCTGATAAATGTGAATCATCAACACATGCATAATAATGATATTGAATATCACTAAAATGTGCAGGACACTACTAGCTCTGGCCATTAAATTTGGGACAGACGTCAGCAGATAATTAGGATGGAGAAGCCAAATCTTTTCAATTGCATTGGAACGGCCTAGAGCTAATGCACTACAAAGTTCCAGAGAGGCTGCAGCAGACCACTGGTGCCTAAATATCTATCTCCAAAGTTCTGCATTAGCATCTAAATTTCAAATGCGGATATGACTCATGCAGACAACAAATCTGGTTAAAATAGTTCTCCAGACAGTATTTTGAGGACCTTGCGGCTTCAGGTGAATAGCATAACAATGTTTTTCTTAGTGGTGACTTAGATTTGTTTTTTCCTCTGGCTCCCCATGAATCCCTAAAGAGCAAGGGGAACAACTTACTGTTCGTATTAAAGGCAAAAAGACTTTGGCTCTACTTGGATCATACCTTTAGAGTACCAAATAGATAAAATGAAGCTAGAAAATTGATTTGAACTGATTTCATTTACACCAACAAAGAAAAAGACTTTTAACTCCCAAGTGAAAGCCATCTGATTTTAGTTACCTGTATTACAGGGGGTGCTGGAACCCTGTCTTCCCAGAAATCACCTGGAGTCAGGATAATCAAAAGTCTTTACTCTTGGTCTTTTGCGGTGGTGGTCAGGGGTTTAGATCTAGCAATCTCCACATTTCCTTCCTCTCTCTCCACCGCCAGGAGAATGCCTTAATTTCCTCCTCCTACTCCACCCACTCATGTCACTTCCCCTCCTTTGTCCACCCACGGATACAGCCAGCATAGAATAGTTGGGGAGGGTCATCCTTCAAACAGGTTAATAGAGAATTGTCCAATTGGCAATTAATCTCACCTGCTCCATTATCCAAGTGCATTTGCTCAGTTCTAGCCCTTTACAAGGGGGGATGCATATGGTTTAAGAGGCAAAAGGATTGGGTTGAGTTCCAGTTTCTAACTACATGTTATTCAGTCATTACTGACACGTTAATTCTCCTCCCCAGATCTTAAATATGTTACAATCAAATGATGTGATTTGTACTCTATGATCTCTATGATCTCTAAGGTCTCCTCTGGCTCTCAGCTTCTGAGACATCCAGTACTCAGGATGGGATCAGCTCCAAATTTTGCACTACCCCACTTTGCTTGCTGAGAGAGTAGCAGTGACTCAGTCAAGCCTATCATCCTGGAAGGGACAGAAGAAATTGTAAATAGACTGCCACTGATGAACTTCTAGAGCATTTTTTCCTGGGTTATTCAAAGTCCTTAATTTCTTGCCACAGTAACTGGCCAGCTTATGTATTTTAATTAACTGTTAGTCCCTGCAGGGGATTCAGTGGTAAGCAATTACTTGGGTAAATAGCATCAATATGGAACATCCCGTCCTCTAAGGTTTTGAGTCAGATTTTCGAGTCCCACCTAATTGTCTGATTTCATCAGCAACAGTAAACAGATATGGCCTGAGCTGAAACAGAGTTGAATCCACCTGCAGATGCCTCCCTCTCCTACCAAGTTTTCATTTGCCTGCTCCTCTTGACAAAAGTCTTTGATTTTTATTTTTTTTTCTTCAGTTGAATATTTCTTATTATGACCTCAAAGAACCCCAATATATGTGAAGCTTAAGATCGACAAGGAATGGAAAAGGTAATGAAGTTGCCAAAATGACTGGCTTGAGACCACCAGCAGGGAAATGTCTGGGACTGTCCTCCTTATGGTTCTCGACGTTTACCTGAGCATGCTGGGTGTTTGGGGAGAATTCAAGATGCTTTGCGGATACTATAGAGGAGTACAAAGAAGTAGTCACCCTTCAGAAGGTTTTATAGTCCCAGAAAAAGAGACCAGAAGGAGGGAAAGGTTGAAACCCAAGCTGACAGCCATCAGGGATGGCACTAGTGGGAGAATTCTCTGTCCTGAAGGACACAACGACAATGAGGGAGAAAAAACAATGTATTTTAGAGGGGAACACTCACCAGCATAGTTTATCAGAAAGCACTGAAAGGGCCTTTCCATTCTATTTATTTATTTATTTTTCTCCCTGACTGCAGTGAGGTTGTATGACATTTTAATGTCCCTCAACTGTACAGACTCTCGAGTAGCTCTGGGAATTGGGAAGTATGCAATTTACAGCCTCTCTCTCTTCTCTCCTTATAAGCAATTTGAGCAAACTCTGCTTAGCAGGAGTCACTTAAGCAACAGAAATCCTGGAGGAGATCTTTTTAAACCTATAGTAAAGATAATACAATCCTACCGCGTAAAAACAAAGAATTATTAATCCGAGGCTTCAGAGCAAGGTCTCCCTCCTTGACCAGGGAAATTGGGGCTATTAAATCAGTGCCTGCCAGTGGTAGAGAGGGAATTTGGGGGGTCATATATCATAGGCCTTGTTGGAAGCAATGGCCAGATAACCGGGACCCCTAGTTTCGGCCATCAGAAAGGTCTATCCTTGTGTTCTATGACTTTTATCTGTACACGCCAACCCTCTCTACCCCCCACATCCCCCCATTCAAATTTATTTTCCTGCCATGGTTCATAGCTCCTGTCTCCAGGTGCATGTCCTCTATAGGGAGAACTTGGCATCTGCAGTATGTCTCCCATCTCAAATCCTATCCCTCTAGCAATGGGGAGCTTGGCTCCCTCTCAGCTATTAAATCTAAGTTTACGACCCATTCACCTGAATAATTCATAATCAATAGAGTTGCTAATTTTGCTTTTTTTTGCTGAATCACTCTGGAAGCTTGACTTGAATAGGGGGTGATTGGAAGTCCCCACCATATGATCTACAGATCAGTTAAATTTTTGCTTTTTGTAGATTGCTTCAGGAGAGCAAAGGAAAACAACTCTGCATCTTGCCTCCATGAAGGCAAAACTTAGGAAGTTACTGTATTTTCTCTTTTCAGGATAGGAATTATTTCATTGTTATTCTTTCTCCTGACAGCAAACATAGTAGGTGCTTAATAAATGATTGTTGATGGGCTGATTACTAAAATAGTCATATAAGTGTTCAAATATACAGTGCTGGTTTTCAAGCCACAGGAGTTCAAATCTCACCTTTATCATGTATTTCTTGGGTGCTTTCAGCAGTGTTCTTTAGACCTTATTTTTTTTCCTTTCTAAAAATGGCGAAATTGGACTAGATCACGCATTTTTAACTTCTTTTTAAATGGACTTAAAAGAATAATGATTTTAATATAACTAATTTCCTTTCTAATATGAATTTTACTTTATGTATTTCAAAGTATTCTGAGAAGAGAGCCATAAGGTTAAAGAGACTATCAAACTATCATATCTGTCTCTCTCTGTCTCTCACTTTCTGTTTCTTTTCTTTCTCTTTCACTGTCTCTTTCTCTCTGTGTGTGTCTTTTTTTTTTTTTTCTCTCTTTAGCTTTTTCTCTATCCTACACACATCCAAGAGTAAGAATACTTAGGTTGACAGACATAGACATAATAGAAATATAACTAGATAGACACATATCTCTCTCTCTCTCTCTCTCTCTCTCTCTCTCTCTATATATATATATATATATATATATATATATACATATATATATATATATATATATATATATATATATATATATATATATATAGTATTCATTAGTTACTTTGTGCCAGCTATTCTGATAAACACCAAAGTGATTTCTTGAAGTTCCGATCCAATTATCTTACTCCACCTACTCAATAAACTGTAGTAGCTTCCTATTTTTTTTTTAAATTCTATTTATCCTATTTAACAGGATTAAATACAAAATACTTTGTTTGGATTCTGCCTTCACTATTCCTGTAATGCATCCTCTACTCTGAGGACTGATTTCCCTGACTTCCTTTAAGTCCCAAATAAAATCCCATCTTTCCCTGGAAGTCTTTCCCAATCTCTCTTAATTCTGAACCCTTCCCTCTGTTAATTGTTTCCTCTTACCCTGTAAAAAGCTTTCTTTGAATATATTTGTTTGAATGTTGTAGTCCTCATTTTATCAGCTGGGTCTGTCTTTTGCCTAATTGATTGATTGACTTTGCCTTACTTATAATAGGCACTTAATAAGTGTTTACTGACTGATTGGTTGATTGGATGTACATATACAAACTTACAAAACAGCTCCTGTCCTCAAAGAATTTACATTCTAATGAGAAAGACAGCAGATGTAAGAGAATTGAAGGGAGGGGGAGTTGAATATGTCTGGTTAGGAGGAGTCATCTTGCAGTGATATGAAGATGGCTGGCTAGTTTCTTCCTAAAATGATGATTGGACAAGAAGTTACCATTCAGGAAAAAAGCATTCTTTTATTTCTTGTTCTAAGATACCATGATCCCCTGGACTCTGAAGAGGGAACCAGGTAGCATGAGTTAGTAGCTTAGAACATTGGCTCTGATCTCAGAGTACCCAGGTTCAAATCTGGTCCTTGCTGCTTATTACCCTGATGATCTTGGACGACTCCCTGCCTTATTCTTAATTTCCTCATCTATAAAGTGAGGAAGCTGGAGTACTGAGCTTCCTAAGTCCTTTTCAATTCCAGGTGAGTAATTTTATGATCTTTGGTAGCTCTTCCTCCAGTGGGGGGTCATCTCATGCTCGTCCTTGAAGTTTCAGTAATTGTGCACAACATGGGTCACTATTGAGCTCTCCTTCACGCAGAACAGCAAATGGAATCACTGACTGTCTTACCCTGTTTGGTGAAAATTCACTAGGTTCTATTTCTAGAGTTGGAAACGATTTCATTTGGTCTAACGCCTTCATTTTATAGATGTACAAACAGAAGCTTATAGAAATGATGCGACTCAACTAGAGTCATACAGGTAGTAAGGGTTTAGTAAGGAGTTAAGTCGGAATTTGAACTCAGGTCCCTTGTTTCACATCTAATATTCTCTCTACTACAGGACACAGTGTTACATTTCTGTTTTTACTTCTTGATAAAAAGAGTTGAAAAAACTCAAAGTAGATCCATAAACATGTATCATATATGTATATATATATATATATGTATGTGTGTGTATATACATCTATACATATATATATATACATATATATTTCCATATATATATATTTCCATATATATCTTTATTTCCATATATATATATTTCCATATATATATATATATAAACACAAACAATGTCTGATATAGAGTGCATACCTGACTTTGTCCTAGCTGCTGAGGATATACTGATACAAATTTAACAGTCCAAAAACTTATACTTTCCTGGCCTTAAATACTATGTCATGGGCAAAGGGATCAGTCATTCAGACAATTTATTAAACATTTAAAATACCTACCATGTGCCATGTGATATATAAACAAAGCTTCTCCAGCAGCTCTGTTTATGGAACTATTGGTTATAGAAAATGGTGAAATGTTCAATATTGTAGATAATTCACTTACCTTGGCAGTATATTTTCCAGGGACATATACATAGATGATGAGGTTGACCCATGTATTTCCAGAACGAGTTTGAAAGCTAGTGTTTGGAAGGTTCTGAAGGAAAAGTGTGGTAGGGAAGACGGATTAGGCTGCTTACCAAAATGAAGGTCTGCAGAACCATTGTGCTAAGCTCATGGTGCTGCAAGACCTGGACAGCATCCCAGCACCATGCCAGAAAATGAATCCACTTCCATTGGAATTATCTTAGAAAGATTCTGAAGATGAGCTGATAAGATAAGGCATTGGACACTGAAATCTTTTCTTGAGCTGAATTGTCAAGTATTGAGACTCTATTGCAGAGAGCACAATTCCTAAGGGTTGACCATGTTGTTCTAAAGTCAAAAATACATTTGCCTAAAAGACTATTTTACAGAAAACTCACACAGGACAAGTGCTTACACAGAAGTCAGAAGAAGTGACATAAGGACACTCTCAAAGTCTCTCTGAAAAACTTTGGAATCAATGGCAAGACATGGGAGACAGTGATCCAGAATTGCCATAGCTGGACTTATAGTAACTTGATGTTAACATAATGATGTCACGATGGTCCCCTTCTAGTATGAAGAACAACAATAGATGATAATTAAATTCTGGGAATATAGAGAAATGGAAAATAACAACAAAGAAATACCTAATATCTCCTTTCAAGGAGCTCACTGTCTAATGAGGAAGACCACATATAAACAGTTTTATACCAAAAACATATGTAAAACATTAAATTGAAGATAATCTTTGAAGGTCCTTAAATTTAGGAGGGCTAGGGCAGGTATCTGATAGAAGTTAAGATTTAGCTGATATGTAAAGGAATAGAGGGAAGTCAGGAGGCAGAGATGAGGAGGAAAAAAGTTCCAAGCATGGAAGGCAACCAAAATAAAGACCAGTATCAGGAAATGCAGTGTCATATGTGAGGGAAATCAAACAAGCCAGGGTTAACTGGATTTCTGAGGTGTAGCGTGTACATGGATTGGAAAGGTAGCAAGTAGGCAGGCTATGGAGGGTTTTAAAGTGGAGGATTTTCTATTTGATGGTGGAGTAAGGAGCCACTGGAATTGATTTAATAAGGGTGTGACATGATATGACTTGCCCTTTAGGAAAATTAATTATTATTTTAGTGAAGGATGAAGAGGAATGGAAAGACTAGGGGAAATGATAGTCATCCAGGTATGAGGTGACAAAGACATATATCAGACTTTTGCCCATGGCAGAGGGGAGGAGACACAAAAGAGAGGTGTGGAAATGAGAGAATTTGAAAACTGATTGGATATGGGGAGTGGAGTAAGGGAGATTGAGAAATTGAGGTGATTTCTGGCTTGAGACGCTGCTATACAGTGATAGTAACTAGAAATCCACGAGGGGATGGAGTAGGAAAATGAATTCAGTTTTTGACATGAGTTTAAGTTTAACGTCTTACAGATCTAATTCAAGAAATATAATAGGCAGTTGGAGAAGTAAGATTAGAGATGTGAAGAGAAGCTAGTCTAGACAAATTGATCAGAGATTAAATTTATTTTGTAGTTCCTTTGAAAGTCAATCTTGAATGAAACTTCTGAAACAGTTGTGGATTGTTCCCCTGATGGGAACCAAGGAGAGGCTACTAATATATTTACATACCACGCCAAGTGTCCATGAAATTGTTCATCTTTTGATTTTAATTTCATGCCCTTCCAGAAGTGCACTCAAAGGAAAACTGGTTTATTCCACTTATCAGAACGAGATGAATGAGAAAGATGTAATGGTGACTTGATGAATGAATTAGCTGACTTCTTTGACATTAATATAGTTTAAACTGAATCTCTCTCCCCATGACTTATCACCCCACCTTCACTATTCGCTTCCACTTCCAAAGTTTTGAAGAAAGCCATGGAAGGGCAGACTTTTAAAAAGACTTCTAAAGATATTTCCCCACCCCAAAATCCTTAATTTTTTAAATCCTGCCAACTTTGTCTCTTATGTAAAATGGCTGAGTATTTGAAAGGATATGGGATGAATGGAATTTATCCTGATAAGAACTTTGGGGTCATCCAAACCAGGCGTTTCTTTCCTCCTAACTGTTAATGAGGAATTGTTGTATACAACCAGATTCATAATTTGACATTTTTATGCCAGTGGCAGATGGCACAAAAGATAGAAGGCAGCCTTCATTTAGTTGGTAGGTGAGCCAGGATCAGTTCCAAAGAGAGCTCACCTAGGTTACAGTTCCCCTGTGAGAGAAATCATGCACTATATGCTAGCTCTCTTATTTAACTAATTATTTTTCATCCAAAAGTGCTAAGCACAGTTGTTTCTACCCTTTAAAAGACTAAAAATGCTCGCAGTATTGTCTTAACTTTTGTACTTTGGGGCAAAGTCATGGTTGGCCCAACATACTAATAATTCTGCATGTCTGAGTTACTCAGTGTCTTTATATCTAATCTGTGACATACAGCCTACTCGTCTTTCAAAGCTATTAGCCAGTGAGTTTCTTCAATCTACGCTCTAGAAATAGTTCACTTTAGTGTATCATCCTGTGTCTTTTCAGATTATCTAAATTCAATAGATTAGTAGAAAATTTATTTGAATACGGGCTGTTATATACCCAGGTAAGACAAATAATTTAACAAGGAGATCTTTCCATCTTTAACACTCTATACTATAAGTATCCCTTCTTGATTTCCCTCTAAAGTGTACAAAGAAATCATATGATCTTATGACTTCAACTACATCTAGCTTGACCTCTCACATAAATAATTGTCTTATTTCTCAAGAACATCTTCTCTTGGGTGACTCATCATCACCACAAACTAAATTTAGAATTAAGCCCATATCACTCTTCTCACTTCAAAAATAAAAATAAAATAAAAAAAAACAAACCAATCCAACAACTTGACTTCTCTTCTCCAATTGCCCATTTTTTCCAAAAAAATATCACGTTCCCTCTTAACCCTGGCTCAAAAGCTCAGAGTATCTTTGATTGCAACCTCTTGTTGTTTCCTTCCTTTGAGTAGTCACGAAGGACTCAATAAAAGGAGGAATGTAGTTTAGACCTTTAGGTAAAGAAAAGGCAGGAGCAATTAATTTGCTTCAACTCAGTCCAAATTAATAAGAGAGGAACTTTTCATTAAATCAAATAGGGAAGGGGAGGAATGCTGCAGAATCTTTTGCATAGTAATGGTTCTCTTTATCCTTCCCATTTCCAAATACATAATCTGCTCTCTGTCACATCTGTAATAATAAATCACCATAAAATGCTTTAAAATTTTCCTTCACAAAAGTAAAATCTGATGTCCTATCTTGATCTTGAACTAGTCCTAGATTTTGAAAAGCTGGGGTGATAGAATGCAAGTTTTAGTAAGCCCTACTGGATGGAAAGGCTTTAAATGTGGTTATCACGTATTTTTTGATATTTAATATTCAGTCTTACGAGGCAGGGAGAAGATTGCCACAGAATATACTAGTTATTTGATGGATTATTTCACAATTTTAACTCAAGGGGATAGATGTGACAGAAAAAAAGACATAAGATTTAGTCTTTTTTTTTTTTTTTTGCATCTTCAGTAATATTGGAGGAATGTAAGAAAGGGAAAGAAGGTAGTAAGAATCATTCAGTTTTTTAAATTTTTTTTGAGGTGACTCTTATCTTTCCACCTTAATCTTGGCTGATTGTACAATGAGCAGTCACAGACCCAACGCCATTGCTAATCATCACTGCAACTGGGTCTTCCTCTATTTCTGATGTGAGATGGTTGTCCCTTCATTTGGCAATCTGGGTAATCTGATTTTTTTTTTTTACATTTTTCACAAAAATTATCAATTCTCTTGGAATTCTAAATTTGAGGTCCTTGTCAATGAAATAGTAAATATATTATTGGAGAAACTGAATCAAATCAGTTTTGATATTGTTGTTATAAAGGAAATATTCACTAATGAATCAAACTTTCTGACCCCATTTGGGTCACTAAAGTGGTTTTCCATGTCCTTCTCTAGCTTCTTTTGCAGATGAAGATTTGAGGCAAAGAGTTTTATACATCTTGCCCAGGATCACACGGATGGTAAATATTTGGGGCCATACTTGAACTCCAGAAGAGGAATCTTTCTGACTCCAGGTCTGACACTCTTATCAGTTGTGCAACTGAAGTGCCCATTCTAAAGGAAAGCCGGTGAGAAAGGGAAGTTGTAACTAAATGGAAGGTTTGTCCATAGGGTCTTCTTGGAGAAACAAGTAAAGGAATGGGTGAGAAAACTTATGTAAAGAGCTTTGTAGATATTAAAGTGATGCAAAATGCCAACTTTTATTATCATCACCTTTATTATTATGATTATGTTACTTTTATTGTTGTTGTATCCAAAGACAGCAAGAAACATGATTTTATGGGACATTTGGTCAATCTCACATTGCAGAGCTCATGATGAGCATCTGCAAATAGACCATCATGAAAATAATTACACCATAAGCAGTAACATCTGTTCCACAGAATGAGGCAGTAAAAAATTTTATGAAGAACTTAGTAAGAACTAGCAAATGAAATCAAGATATACTTTGACGTTTGATGAATTAAATTCCAAAGTTTTAGAATCAGCAGCATCTAATGGATAAACAGCTGGTCTTAGAGCTAGGAAGAGCAAGAGTTGATACCCATCTCTGACATAAATTGGCTGTGTGCCATTAGGAAAGTTATTGATCTGCTCAATGACAGGGTTCACTCTCTAATATTCTGATTTGCAGAGAATATACTGATCATAATAAGTGGATGAAGTTTCTTCAACTGGAAAACTCTTTAATAGAACAAGTCACAGGTCCTGTCCCTATCCCAAATTCAAACACAGGTATAGATAAATGATGGCAAAATATATGTTGGAAAACATGGCTTATGAGTAATAAGTAAAAGTGACTAGAGTCTAAATACAAGGTCCATGTTCATGTCATGAATATTTTTCTTAAAGAAGAGAATTAAATTTCTCCTATGTTAATATATTTTCTTTGACTCTACTTATTCTGAAAGACCGTTCTGTTGGGGGAAGGTAGCAAGAGGAAAATAATCATGAACATAATGCCTAGCATATACTAAATAGTTAACAAATGATTTTTAATGCATTGATTTTTATTGGGGGATGGAAAATCATCTGTCAAATATTTTTCTAAAAAAGAAGAGAATCTTAAAGTAAAAAGAAGAGATTCTTAAAGTATTACAAATATTAAGTACCAAATAATACTATAGAAACGAAAATTCTTATATTCTAGCAGATAAGAAAAGACTAGTTCTCAATGTGGGAGTTGGATTTGAATGAGCTCTTTATGTAAAGTCAGAAAATAGACATCTTAGAAAGGAAATTAAACTCAATACAAAGTTTTGAAGAAAGAATAAAAGTAAGAAAATACAGACTGAACAAGCAACATGCTCAATTTTATTAATAATGTGAAGTGATGATAGCTAATACAAGGAGCATTATGGTTTGTAAAGTCCTTTACAGATGTTATTTCATTTGCTCCTCAAAAAAAAGCCTATTGAAGTGGAGGGTATTACTATCCTTCATCTTACAGATGAGGAAACTGAAAGACAGAGAAGTGAAGTTGATAACCCACCCTGTAGTCAAATAAAGCTCCAGTTAGAATGAGAGAAACACCAGGTAATGAGAATCTCAGCATGGCTGGATGCAAAAACCAAAAGGTTAAGTATATATTTTCCAAATTATGTTATTCAATTGGAAGATAAACTATAGATATGATTTATCTATCTATCTCTATCTATCTATCTATCTATCTATCTATCTATCTATCTATCTCTATCTCTATCTCTATCTCTATCTATATATCTATATCTATCTATGTATCTATATCTATATATCTATATCTATATTTATCTATCTATATCTATCTATATATCTATATCTATATTTATCTATCTATCTATATCTATCTATCTAGATCTCTATCTATATATCTCTATCTATCTATATCTATATCTATCTAGATATCTATATCTATATCTATATTTATCTATCTATCTATATCTATCTATTTATCTATCTATCTATCTATCTAATCTATCTATCTATCTATCTATCTATCTATCTATCTATATACAACTTGAAAAGATACCATAGAAGGGAGATCATCTGGGTCCAAACCGAAGAGGACAGAAGAATGGGCAGGATTATATTTGGGAAATTTTTCATTGCTATCAAAGTTCATATTTCTCCAAGAGACAGTGACATGTCTTCTAAACATCCGTATTGATCCTGGTTTGTTTAATAGATACAAGCTATAAGATATTGCAGTCTCTTAAAAATGAAAATTGGTGATGAAATTAAAAAAAAAAAAAAACAGAGGAGAATCAGACTTGAGGCAGTTATAACCTTTGCCAGGGAAGATCCCTTCAGTATAATATGCACAGAGAAGTTTGGGCAAAAAAGGAAGTGGACTAGTCATATAATAACAATAACAGCACTTACAATACGGCACATAAAAGTTTGTAAGGTGCTTTAAAAATAATAGTCAATGAGCAGTTGCCATGCTTCATTAACATGCATGCAATGCTAAGTGATCTGGAGGAGGATCTGTAGCATTGTGGGATGAACCTTCAGGATTTTCAGTAAGAAATTGCCCAGTCACACAAGATGTCAGTGTATGAAGTCATTGTAATTTGTAACCACATCAATACATGTAAAGGTCCATCTCAGCACCAAATCTATGTTGGGCAGTCAGGTGACAGTCAGGAAGACCTGAATCCAAGTGTGAACACAAACATTTAGAAGGTGTGTGTCCCTGAACAAGTCAGCTCATCTCTGTTTTAATTCACCGGAAAAGGAAATGATAAAACACTCCAGTAACTTTGCCAAGAAAACCCATGGATAGTGTTATACATACGGTCATGAACATAAATGAGCAACTGAACAATGTCAAATTATGATTCTTGGGCAGCTAGCTAACATAGTAAATAGAGTGTTGGGCCAGGAGTCAAGAGGACTCCTCTGTAAGTTCAAAACCGGTCTCAAATATTTAGCAACTGGGCAAGTCACTTAACCCTATTTGTCTCAGTTTCCTCAAATGTCACATGAGCTGGAGAAGGAAATGGCAAACCACTCCAATATCTTTGACCAAAGAAAAAATACACTTCCCAAATAATAAATAAAAACAGAAAACAAACAAACCAATAAAAAAGAAACAAATAGGGTCACTAAGAGTCACAATGCTAACTATTGTTTAAAAACAAATAAAAAAGTCTAACAGAAAACATAAAACAAAACCCAGAAACACTAGGAGCCTTCTTGGAGCATGACAATTATTCTTATATGTGTCCTTCTCACTTGCCCACCAGTTGCCATGTGGTTGTTTTATATTCACTGGTATGTGTAAATATAATTTCTTCCAATAGAATGAAAACTGCTCAAGAGGATTTTACTTCCTTCTTTGTATTTCACTGCTTAGTATAATACCTGCTCATATTAGATGTTTAATAAACACGTGTTTGTTTGATTGCTTGGGCAAATTTAGTTAATATGGGTGACACAGAGTACAATCCAAGTTTGCGTACAATTACACCAGAAGATGGAGTGTCTTATCCATTAGAGAGTTGGTGGCTGTGGGTAGACAGGGATGGGAATGGAATTGGGTTTTCATATAAAAGGCCTTATATAGTCAGAGGACTAGAATCTATCAGATAAGACCTAGAAGGTTGCTACCCTATGTAGGAAGCACTTATACATCCTTTATATCCACTCTGTGGGACAACAACTTGACCTTCCATTAAGACTATGCCTTCAGAGATTTCAGGAAACACCAAAACATTGTGAGCGAACCCTAGGCCAGGCTCTCTAGTGGAATAAACAGTATTATGTTGTGATGGTATGGGCAAAGCTATTTACCAAAGAATATTTTTAAATGGGAATTTTCCCCTAAAAAAAAAAAAAACAAAAAGAAAACCAAAAATGTTTCCTTTCATTGGGCAGAATGAAAAACAATATCTGTAAGAATATAGCAACGAGGGCAAACTGAAGCATGCTTTCAAAATACTTCATCTAAGAAGGGAGAGCAAAAATATTGCAGAAACTAAGTAATGCATACACTGTTGTAGTAATAAAGGTTTTTGCAATGTGTAGCTTATAGGTAACTAGTGTCTATGAAAAATGAAAATTCTCTTTACTAATTTATTCTCTGTGATAGATGCATGAAACATCTGGAGAATAATGGGAGAGAATAAAAATAAAGTAATGCTCCAGGACTTCAGAGAAGGGATAAACCACTGTGGACAATATTAATCAGGGAAGGTAATGCAGCTGGAGGCAACCCTTGAGGAAAACATTGGGGTGAGCTCATGGAGCAGATGTAGAAGAGCATTGTACAGTGGAGGGATATTGTGAATGAAAAGCACTATGACAGGTTAGATAGAAGACTCCAAATTGAATCAAGAAAACTTGAATTCATATCCCACCTCTGAATCTAACAACATATGTGTTTTGGGCCTGACTTTGATTATCTACAAAATGGGGCTGATCATGTAATTCGTATCTATCTTACAAGAATGTTATACTAAGGAGACTGAATGACTCAGCACACACTGTATTCATTTCTTTTTTCTGATTTTTTTAATCTCTCCCATGGTTCTTCCCTTTTGCCCTGATTTTTTTCTCTCAACAAGATTCATAAAACAAAGTATATTAAAAAGAAACTTATTATAAAACAAATAAACAAAAAAAGCCAAGATTTTTTTATGAGGGTCAAATGAGATGATGTTAGTTGAGTAATTTTATACAGCTGATCTCATGGGGTAATAGAATTATAGGCAGCTAGGTAACATGATTGAATGAGTGCTGGGATTGGTCAGGAAGACCTGAGTTGTGTTTTGGACCAAATTCTTATGTATAAATAAATAAATATATATAAAATCTTGGTCAGTCACTTTATCTCTCTTAGCCTAAGTTTTCTTGTAAATAAAATGGGAATAATAATACCTTGCAGGTATGTTGTGAGGATCAAATGGAATAATGTGGGTAAAGCACTTTGGAAATGATAAAGTATTATATAAATGCTATTAGTATCGTAGGTTCATCATTATTCAGTTGCTTCAGTCATGACCAACTCTTCATTTCCCCATTTGGAGTTTTCTTGCCAAAGATTCTGGAATAGTTTGCTATTTACTCCTTCAGATCTTTTTATTCATCTTCTTCAGCTCTTCTTACAGATGGGGAAATTGAGGCAAACAGCAAACAGGGATGACCTGCCCAGTTAGGAAATGTTTGAGGCCATTTTTGAATTCAGGAAGATGAGCCTTCATGAGTTTGGTCTTGGTGCTTTATCAAGTCAACCGCCTAACTGCTTTGTTTGAATTGACTGCTTAGTAAAAACTGGGAACTTTTGTTGTTAGTAACCTTATCCCTTCACTTTTCCATAGAGAGCTAAAATTGCAGTATCTGGTTTATAGGCAAGTGAAGTTCCAATTTATGCCCGCTTGACACCCTGCCTCTCATCACCACTCCCCACTTCCTAAGGCAAACTAGGGCACATTGACTCAGTTCCATTGGAAATTTTAGCTCCAGGTCAGTCACCCCTTTGAAAATCCTTCTTCCAGATATACTTTAGTCAAAGTCAAGGGGTGTTATCCTTGGCAAGGATTTGGCTTGAAGGCTACATATTTAAGAACTCATATCATGAAGGGGATGAGAGCCCCAAACTCATTTTCACTTGCTCCTGAGCTATGACTTCAAGGTTAATGTACTGCTCAACTGTCTTCTCTGATCTCAGAAATACATTCCCCTCTGCTCCCTCCTCCCCCATCCCCTGGGATTTATTTATTTTTTTAGCTGCATTCTGAAGTCAAAAATCCATGTGAAATACAGGGTGCTTGAACTTACAGTAGCTTTGAAACAAAAGTTAATTTTTCCCTGGAAACTAACTAATATAAGATTGTGCATGATAATCAAATCTCAAGTCTAAGTATCTAAATTAGGATTTAATGTGAGATAGGGGATATCCTTCTGTATATGTGTATGTTTTAAAATACACACACACACACACATACACGCCTCCCAAGGACCTAAAATGTTCTGATTTCTTTTTCCCTGAGAATATTAAATTAGTTCAGTACAGCTCTGGTTATAATGATCTAATTCCTGGCGTTAGTGTGATTAAACTGGATGCATGAAAGTAAGCAGTGATAAATTAAAAGCACAGTAGAAATCTTGGTGGGTGTGAACAGATGAGTAATCTTAATTAGAAATAAAATATGCCCATTATTTTGTGCTATAAATGGACTTTTATATTATGAATTACAGAGATAAAGACTCGATGTGTGGTG